>NW_016158283.1:132537-147835 GCF_001687245.7 Rhagoletis zephyria | reverse complement strand
ACACCAAGGGCAAACACTTTGGGGGGCACACTCACCACTAGCTTTGAACATTTTTTTTTTGAAAAAAAAACCCGTAGAACCTTTTGGTGGGAATATTAATGCACTTTATTAAATTTGCGTTAGCGGGGTTATAGCGTAGAACACGTCTGCTCGAGATGACATTCGCAAAATTGTGTTGTGTTTCATCCCTGCAGGGAAACCGCGGACTAGTGAATCAAATTTGTAGTTCCTTACTAGGTCTTTATCGCCAAAAAGGAACTAGTCCGATATGAACTAAATCCCCACCAGTCCAAAATCGGAGAAAAGTGGTACTTTTAAAAAACTAATTTATTTCAGCTTTTTCACTAGAAATCGATATCTAAAGTGACGAATTTATTTGTCGAATTTAGAACTAATTCGGAGCTATCGAATAAGGGATGAAGCGGGGGGCTTGTTTGCTTTACATAGATATGTGTTCGGCGGTTTTTCGTTCAAATACGCTTCTATTCTGCGCTTCGCAGATGCTTTTTCATAGCTTGGTAATACAAAACTAAAATTTGTGTTAACATTTCAACATCTTGGGACCGTCTGGAATCTAAGAAATAACAGCGAGCACCTCTGCAAACTCAGCTACAGCCAAAGGTATGTAAACGTACATTTCTTACAATCATTCAAACAAATTTAATTT
The DNA here is from genome assembly GCF_001687245.7 of Rhagoletis zephyria. Taxonomy (NCBI): domain Eukaryota; kingdom Metazoa; phylum Arthropoda; class Insecta; order Diptera; family Tephritidae; genus Rhagoletis; species Rhagoletis zephyria. The sequence goes on along the minus strand of NW_016158283.1, from coordinate 147,168 downwards.
CAAATTGAAAACACATTTCTTCCAAAATAACTTAAAATCGCACACACGGAAGAACCAAAAAGATTGAAAAATCATGATACTTTTTTCTTTCGTCTGTCGATTTCAGAACTGGTTCGGAACTTTAGAATTTAGGACTAGTTCGGAACTATCGAAAAAAAGATGCAGGGGGGGGCAATTGACACTTCCTAGGACATCGCCATGTTAAATTCGCCAGTTGCTTGCATGCAAAAGAGATTTATCGCGACCCAGTACTGGGTCTAAATGTACTAGAAGCGCCCCAGTTCAGACCTAGAGATTTTCCCCACAGGGATATTATGTTGTAATTCATGTGTGTGTGTATGTGTAAATACAATTCATGTGTATATGTGTGTGTGTATGTGTATTATGTGTACGTGGGTGGAACGGGCCATGGTGAGTAGGCGATTAGGCAATGTTGCTGCTGTCACGGAGCCATTCACGGTCGAAAAAAGGGGGAATGGCCGAACTCATTTAGCCAATAATATTAACATTTGATTTGACTCATATAATAAAATTTAAATAGGATAATAAAAAATAAATATATTCTTTGACAGCAACATTGAGTTTAAGATTATTTCCACATTTTTTATTGAATCATATTATGAAGCATAAAATAGATTACTAAAGTATATGTATATTTAAATATGTTCTTTATCAACGGTTCACCTCAATGCTTTTTATATTGTTATGAAATGTGTATAAATAAGCTAATACTGTACATTAGAAATTATTACTTTGTTGAAAGCTACTAAAACACATCATGCCTGGAGTAAATCGAATCCTCAATAGCGAGCGTCATGGAGAGTACAACTTCGATTTTGAATTGGAGATGTTGTACTTTGAAGACATGAAAAACCCTTATATATGTATTGAAGATGAAGATGAGGGTCCCCGGTTACAGGTTTTGGGCATCCCAGTCAGAGCAGCCCATGGGATGAAGAGGATGACAATATCAAATTTTTAGCAGTGGTTGGCGTTGAAATTGAGGAGTATATTATGGAGCAACACCAAACCAACATGAATATAAAAGAAGGGGTTTAGATATTAAGACTAAGTTAAGGTATTATAGTAGAACAAATAGGGAAGCGATATATGATATAGAAGTTTATTCTAAATCACATAATAATATTGTATTTGAATATAACTTAACTGTTGAATTAGTATTTAGAAATTTAAAATTTAATTATATAGAACCATAAATTTATTAAAAAGCTTCAGCGTTTATTTGAATATAATATTATTTTATATGAGAGTTATTTATGAAAAAAGGTTTATTTATAAATCGTTAGTCGTTGGAAAAGGTTTTATAAATAATATAATTAATAAGCTTCCTATTGAACTTCATTTGCCTAGTTATCAATTTTGTGAACCTGGAACGAAACTACGGAAACTTTTAGTAAGAGGAGATCGAGGGATTAATCTACTAGACACTGCTTGTAGAGAACATGATATATCATATTTATATAATAAAGATTTAGATAACCGACATATTGCTGATAAAAAATTAATTGAGAAGGCTTGGGAAAGAGTTAAAGCGAAGGATAGCAATCTTAATGAGAAAACAAATGCTTGGTTAGTTACAAATATAATGAAGACAAAAACGAAATTCGGTATGGGGAACATTTATAGTAAAACTAAGAAAACGGGAGGAAAAACTGGTTATCAGCTCTTCAAACATGCTTTAAAAAAAGCTAAACAAAATTTAAAGAAAAGTGATAACTTAAAAGATGCAATAAAAATTTCACGAAAGGTTGTAAATAATATTTTTAGAGGGAAAAAGTCTATAATAAAAACACCACGTGTAATACCATTACCTAAATCTGGAGGATTTCTCCCATTAGCGCCTTTATTCGTAGCATTAGGAGCACTTGGAAGTCTATCTGGCGGTACAGCAGGAATTATTAAAACAATCAATGCTATAAAAACTGGAAAGGAGCAGTTATTGGAGGCGAAACGTCATAATAATACAATGGAAGCTATTTCAATGGGAAAAGGAATGTTTTTAAAGCCTTATAAAAAGGGATTCGGATTATATTTAAAACCATACCAAAAAAACTCTTAATGAAGCTACCCAGAAGACCTCTTACTGATGTAGACTTAAAGAAGTATTCAAAATTTATTCCAAATTTTAGAGGGGTATTCATGTGTGACACTTTACCCCGTAAACCATTTAAGAGAGAATGTGGAATAATAAATTTGGATAGTTCAAAGGGTCCGGGAACGCATTGGGTAGCTTACTGGAAAAACGATAATGAGATTGATTACTTCGATAGCTTTGGAAACTTACAGCCTCCTAAGCAAATAATAAAGTATTTAGGAAAAAACATTAACTATAACTATAATCAACAGCAAAGCTATAATTCATATAATTGTGGACATTTATGCTTAAAATTCTTATTATCAAAATAAATAAGTAATTATAAAACTTTCTTTTATTTCAAATTAAATTTTATTTGTTCTCATCATCAACATCAACAGGCCTTTCCATTCATATACACATACATATTAAATACTTAGCAATCAACTATGTACACATTATTAACACACTTTTCTAGGGGTGGAGCATCTATATATGTATATACATATGTACGTATGTCGGTTTGTTTATATTTCTGACTGCATACCAACACACTTTACTAATTTTCGACATATAAACCACCTGGTATCGGATTTCTTAGATTTCCATCAGCGGTACACCCTGTGATCGATTCCGGTTCTGAATGGTATCGGATTTCTCAGCTTTCCATCAGCGGTACACCCTGTGATCGATTCCGGTTGTGAATGGTATCGGATTTCTCGGATTTCCATCAGCGGAACACCCTGTGCTCGGTTCCGGTTCCGGACTCAGATTTGTTACCAGCGACATCTTGCGGCTTTTATCTGGGTTCTGAACTTGGATTACGATCGGCGACATCTTTTGGCGGAGCAGCAAAGCTTGCGGCAGAGCACCAGCAAACCGTATAGCGGTTCTGGACCGGTGCAAGCAGCAAACCATATGCCGATTCTGGACCGGTGCAAGCAGATCAGCAAGAATTTAAGGATCGACTCATATTATATATACTTGGACGAAACGAAGGTGTAATATCAAACTCGGCAAATGTCGAAGTCGATGACACCCCTGATCTGGAAAGAACAGAAAGAAAGAAATGATTTAAAAATACATATACATATTTACATAATCTTCTACAATTTTATCAGGCGTAATGTTCAGCATAATGCGTGTTACCCCTGAGGTTGACGACACACCTACGGAAATAGCGGAAATGGAAGGATTGGCGTATGACGGCCTCGAAAATATTGCCGGCTATATATGCCACAAATTATGACACGAAGTGGAAGACATTGCGATTCAGAGTAGCGCTGACTAAAGTAAATCACCTGAACGAAGGTGGCTTATCCAAACCAACAGAAGAAATCGTTGTTCAATTGAACTCACTTGAAAATATTTTTAACGCAATTAATGGAAATGAGTTGCTCATAACAAGTAATTTTTTACAAAAGCATATTGAGCAATCTTCCAGAATTAACTGTAATATTAACGTAAGGAAATTGTTCTTCCGGGCGAGGATGTTCTTCAAAATCAGAAAACTCAATAAAGAATTCTTCAATAGAAGCCGCTCACAAGAAAAAAAGAAAATTCACCAAAATATATAGTAATGTAGTTTTGATTATTTGTAATAGCAATATATATGAATGCATATGTGCACAATAAAGCTTGCAATGAGAACACAAAACCACTTCCATGTTATTTACATATTTTGGTCCACAGCATTTCAACTTAGGCAGCTTCTGTTACATTCATATATTCGCGGTATATTTATTTACTTGTTTCATCTAATATTTTTCATAATAAACTAATAAATATTTATTATTTTACAATTTAACACAAATGCGCGCAGTTTTGTTTACCTTTTGTATGGTATTTTGACACATTTTGTTTGCCTACCATTCTTACTGTTTCGTTTATGACGTCACGGCAAACTTGAGGGCGCATGCTTCTGTTCTATCAGTTTTGGAGTAAACCAAATTTCTCGTGCCTTGCTTTATTGCTGCTACCAGTACGAGCTGCGAGCGCCTCGTTGCCTGCGAGGCATTGGGTAGGAGTTTGCTCGCTCGCTCGCTGGAACTCCGAGTTTTTGCCTACCCTGGAGATCCGTCCTCATATGACTTCCCAAACTGTTGCGATTTCTTGCAACTTTGCGATTTTTCGCTCAAGGTGAATATAGTTTTGTATATTTGTAAACAAACTAATTTCACGAAAATGCGTATTTTTTACAGAAAGTTACCAGCGGTCAGTCGGACATGACTTTTTGCTAAATATCTCGCAAAGCAGCGTTAGCAGATGTGTGAGGGAAGTTGTCAATATAATGGACAAACATTTATTGCCCAAGTACGTGAAATTTCCAACTTCTGCCGAAGACATACAAGCAGTAAAGGAGATGTAAGTTTGTACATAGAATGGAAAGAAGCATAGTTATAGCATTTATTACCTTCCACAGATTTTATCGTTAATTCCGTTTCCCAGGGATGATAGGTGCTATTGACGATTCCCATATTAATACAAAGAAACCAATCAAGGACATCGAGCACATATATGTGTGTAGGAAAGGAGGTCGCTCAATAAACGTGCAAGTGGTACGAATTATTCAATATTTGTTTGAATTATCCATAATTATATAAATTATTTTCCAAGGTATGCGGGTTCAATTTAAAAATATTAGACTAATGCGAGATTCGGTGGAACTGCTCACGATGGTTCAGTATGGAGATCGAGTGCACTTAAGTTTCTGTTGGATAATAAGTACTAAAATTTTTGGTTGTTAGGTGGAGTTATTTACTATTTTATAATTTTTGCTTGTACTAAGGTTCCATATGTTTTATATACAGGTGACAGTGGATACCCACAGATTCTTTTTTTAATGACTCCAATTCAGGGTCTTTCCAACGCAGAGGAGGCCTTCCTCTTCCTCTGTTACCAGCATCGCGGCCCGCGTTGAATATTTTCAGAGCAGGAGCGTTTCTGTCCATTCGAACGACATTGCCAAGCCAGCGGAGCCGCTGAATTTTAATTAGCTGCACTATGTCTATATCGTTGTAAAGCTCATACAGCTCATCGTTAAATTGCCTGCGATATTCGCCATCACCAACGCGTAAAGGTACGTAAATCTTTCGCAGAATCTTTCATTCGAAAACTCCAAGAGCCGCCTCATCAGATGCTTTCATTGCCCATGCTTCCGCGCCATATACTAGCACAGGCATCATGAGTGACTTATAGAGCGTAATCTTTGTACGACGAGAGAGGACTTTACTTCTCAATTGCCTACTCAGNATTCGAAAACTCCAAGAGCCGCCTCATCAGATGCTTTCATTGCCCATGCTTCCGCGCCATATACTAGCACAGGCATCATGAGTGACTTATAGAGCGTAATCTTTGTACGACGAGAGAGGACTTTACTTCTCAATTGCCTACTCAGCCCAAAGTAGCACTTGTTGGCAAGAGTGATTATCCGTTGGATTTCAAGGCTGACATTATTATTGGTGTTCAGTGTTGCCATTTTAGGCGTTTTCCGGCTAGATTTAGCCGGTTGCGATAGCAAACAGGTGGAGAAATTTCAATTTAGCCGGCAGCCGATTTGTTAGCCGTTTTGCAGAAAAAAATTATCCGTTTTTAGCCGATTGTGCTATTTGCCTTGTTTCCTTAAATTTTAAATATGTATATATGTTTCCATTTTTGACTAAGCGACCCAAAATCTGTTAGAAATGGCTACTAGCCTTATCGTAGAGAAAATTTTCATCTCAGGCAGGGTTGTATGAAATTGGGCCGATTTCGCTTATTTTTATTTTAAACGAAGAAGGGATTTTCTTCATAAAATGTTTGTTATAAATGTCTTAATTTTAAGTGTGAAGTTTTATTCGCAAACTTAGGAAATAAGAAATTGTTTCACTGTTAAGACACTTAAGATGCGTTTGTGTTTGGGTATAGTGCCAACAAACAATAAATATTACATGTAGATATTGTCTTCCCAGATAGCGCATATTCAATTCTGCCTAAATTACAAAACATCATTTTTGCCCACTCCCAAAGGTTTAAGGTAAGGGAAAAATTGATATTTTCAAGCACTATGTACACATACATATGTATTTTTTTAAACAAACTTTTTTGCTGAGGACTTATTTAAATTCCAAAAACCGAATGCCAACTTGAATTAAAGGAACCAACACTGAAGTGAGTCAAAATGAAAATAAAAGAGCACAAATTTCTATGTAAAGCAAAACTCTCTGGGAATCCTACGAGATATCTGCCGGTCATATGACCGGTCATCTAAATGGGTGATCTACAGTCTTTTGGAATCATATTTTACATCAGAATTGAAGGGATTTCTGAAAAATCTGACCAGTTCTTTTGTGTAACTGTGATTTTGCATCCCTTGTCAACATATGGCCTCGGTTGATGTTATCTTAAGGTCGTTGTTTTACTGCCTTAAAATTGAAGGAAAATTTTTACAGCGTCTTTTATGTGTACTGGTTTCTATTTGAGTGTATTGAGAATCGGTCAGTCTGAAAAGGCCTTCTAGGGAAGACAATAGCTTTGTTCGTCGAAAATCTAGCGAGAATTATCACTCAAGATATCAGATAGTAAGAAAAAATGCTCCCAAATTCTCTCTCATGTAGAGAAACTTGCAAATTTCTGTACGAACGTAAATTTGTAAGTTTTTCTGCCAGCTAGTGTCCACGGTTGCATTTCAAACAAAAGAAATTTAACGAACTTTTTTATTCAAATTATCGTCGACAAAAAATCCAACCATGTGCCACAATCATATGTTTTTCCTAATTGCAAATTCTTGTTGGCAAAAATTTGTAACTTCTCTCCAAGAAATTGTGTTTTTACTCGTGATTTATTTAAATAAAACATGTGAAATTTAGTTGAAACATTTTAGCCGGTTTTATTTGCCAATTTAGCCGGTTCGTCCAAAAAATTCTGGCAACACTGTTGGTGTTAATGCTGGTTCCCTAATAAACGAAGTCGTCTACTTTTTCAAACGTATAACTGTCAACAGTGACGTGGGTGCCAAGACGCGTATGCTCTGACTGTTTGTGTGATGACAGGAGATACTTCGTTTTGTCTTCGTTCACCACCAGACCTATTCGCTTTGCTTCTCTATCCAATCCCGAGAAGGCAGAACAGACGTAGCCCTTGTTTTTACCGATAATATCGATGTCGTCGGCATACGCCAGCAATTGTATACTCTTGTAAAGTATTGTGCCTGAGCGGTTCAGTTCTGCGGCTCTTATTATCTTCTCCAAAATCAGATTAAAGAAATCACACGAAAGGGAGTACCCTTGTCTGAAACCTCGTTTGGTATGAAACGGCTCGGAGAGGTCCTTTCCTATTCTGATGGAGCTGGTGGTGTTGCTCAACGTCATTTTATACAGCCGTATTAGTTTCGCGGGGATATCAAATTCAGACATCGCGGCATAAAGGCAACTTCTCTTCGTGCTGCCGAAACGCTGTTTTGGAGTGCTCAAATCGAGATTTCGTTGCCTTCTAAGAGAGAGGGTGCTAATGTATGATTATGAATAATATCGGTGGAGAATTAGAAAATATTGAAATGTCAAGTGAAAATTAAGGTTTTTATGAAGGCAGTGAGGAAGAAATCTCTCCTCAAGGCATATCTGCGAGACAAGATCTAGTTAATAATTTCTTTTAATTTACGAATTTTGATGCCATAATAAAACCAAAAATAAAATTGTTCTAATTGCTATAATAACTCATTTATTTTATCAATAAAACATCAGTCTAAGTGTGAAGAAAAAAGAAGTTTACCTTGGTGGTCACAAAAATAGCACCCAAATTCAAAATGGTGTTTTTAGTAACTTACTTTCTTCAATATATAAAACCACAAGGCTGTCCTGCAGCTTCAAAAACGTAACTTACAGCCAAAATAACTAATTTATTTACAAGAAAGATAACAGCGCTGCCCTACAGCTTTAAAACATAAACTAGAGCTTAAATACCTAATCTACAAAAAAGTTAAAAAATCACAGCGCTGTTCTACAGCTTCAAAAACTTAACCTACAGCTTAAATAACTAATTTTTTACAAGAAAAATTAGAGCGCAGCTCTACAGATTTAAAACTTAAGCTACAGCTTAAATACCTAATCTACAAAAAAAAAAATAAAAAATCACAGCGCTGCTCTACAGCTTCAACAACTTAACCTACAGTTTAAATACCTAATCTACAAAAAAATTTTAAAATCAAAATGCTGTCCTACAGCTTGAGTAAAAAAATATAAAAAAAAGTAAGTGCGTTTGGACCACACTGTAGAAGTGAAACTTACGTTACATATCTAATTTGTGTCATAATCAATTTATCGAGGGCTTATATTCAATACAATCTATCTGCAATTTTCAGAAAAACTACTTTCCGATGTTGAACCCATCTGGTGCTTAGCTGTCATCACTAATGTTAATTTAAACTATGCAATTCAATAACAAATTTTTCTAACAAACGATATACAATACATGGTCAGCATCAATATCATCGATGGCAGTTAAATCTTAGGTGAATTTCAATAATAAATATCAATAGCAATATCGATAAATATCAATAGCAATATCGATTAATATCGACAACAAAAATGATAAAAATATCGATAACAAAATCGATAAAATTATCGATAAATATTGATAACAAAATCGATAAATATCGATAACAAAATCGATAAATATCGATAACAAAATCGATAAATATCGATAAAAAAATCGAGAAGTATTAATAACAAAATCGATAACAAAATCGTTAAAATATCGATAACAAAATCGATAAAAATATCGATTATTATATCGATAAGTTCCGAAAATATCGATAGCAAAATTGATAACAATACCGATAAAAATTTCGATAAAAATATCGAAAACAAAACCGATAAAAGTATCGATTATTTTATGGATAAATTTCGAGAATCCCGAAAATCTCTAAAATCCCAAAATAGTTTCCAGATTGAGTCTCTGTGTCTCTCTCTATATCCTTTCCTCCGTAATATCTTTTATTTTAATCTGTCTTCCCTTTCTTCGTCTTTACTTTTATCGGTATCTTTGTTTTTACTTTTATGTTTATCATTTTCTTCATCTACACCTTTGCCCTTATATAAGTAAAGTGTTTAAATTTACCTTGGTCTTTATTTTTGCCTTTATCTTTACGCATCTTTGTTATGTTTTTATTTTTACCTATGCCTTTATCTTTTTCTTTATCTATGTAGGTACTTACCTTTACTTTCATTCTTGTATTGGTCTTTTTCTAAGTGTTATTCTTTAACCTTTTATTAGCAAGTTTTTGTTAAATTAAGACCATGTGCATACACTCAAGAAGCACTTGTTTCAGCCCCCACCATTTCCGTTGCACCACTTCCGTTGAACCGTTTCCGTTGCATCATTTCCATTGCACCATTTCCGTGTGCAATTTCCGTTGAATTTGCCAATTTACTCCCAACCAACCAACCGCCGCTAAAGAAGTTTCACTTCAAAAAACCTTAATATACAGCTTGAGCACTCATTTTTGCAATAAATCGTAAAATTTATTCAGAATGTTGGACAATATTGCATTGGTTTGCTCCGAAGCGTCAGCCTTTCTCTCTTCGATGGAATTCCTATTTTTCAGCGCGGTAATTTTCCTTTCCGCCAGGAAAAGTCTCCGTTCTTCAATGGCAATAATTTTTGCGTTCGCCTCTTCTAAGGAACAATTTCTCCGTTTCGGAGCGCGACGTTGTGGTGGAGGTCGATCCTTAGGAACCATATTTGATATGAGCGGTTCCTCCACGCATTCCTCAAGAATCTGTAATTAAAAAGTACTTAAAAAGTTATATAAAGAAGGAGAAGGCCGATGATCCTACATCAAGGTGGTCCGCAGGAGCGTCAAATATTTCCACGGAAGTTACTGCTCCGCTGCTTCTCTATAATTATAAATTGCATAAATTATAACATATATGTTCAAATTACAAAACATTTTGATAGCATGCGAATTTTTAGCATTTTATAAATTCTAATGTTTTTAACTCACCAGTGGCTCGCCAACTTCCGTTTGACCGACAACTGCAACTGTGGTCATCACGCCAATGATGCGCTCATCGAGGTAAGAATCATAATGCTACTTATGTAAATTTTCAAAGAAATGTACCTCATATTTCCCCACGCTCTTTTCCATCCATCACCGTCTTTAATGGCTCCTCCACACGCGTTTAGTTTCTGGGCAAGATGGTTTCACTGCGCCAGCAAACTTTTGCATCCGGTGTCATCGACGAATCCTAAAAAAAAGAACTTAAGCCATTTCATTTACGAGAAAATCTTTTCCATACCTGTCATGAGCAAATTCTCTGTGTTCTTCCAAATATTGAACAAGCATATATTTTTGCTCCTTTGCCACCCTTCTACTGTTGCCGTTTTCCATTTTTACTATTAATTACAAAAATTTTAATTTAATCGAGTATTTTAAACATACAACAATCTAATTATTACCTATTTTTTGTTGATCTACTTTTTTAGCACAAATATTTTGTTCTCGCCAAATTTGCAGCGTTTTAAGCGAAAAATAAATATTTTTAGCGATGGAAAAAACGCTGGAATCACCATTTTAGCTGTATGAGCTGTCAAAAACAATTCACTCACTTTATCCGGGTTCATTTTGTTCATCGCTAAAATCTGCCAAAAAAATTAACCTAAAATGGCGATTTGTAGAGTTGCATTTTTAAGATAGAATTGTGAAAATCGTTAAAAATTGCTAAAATTCATTTAGCATTTTTTGGCGTTGGAGTTTTAGCGATAGCGAAAGTTGGAATCCGAGTGCTGGTCAAAGCAAGATCGCAAAAAAAATGTACAACAAAGGATTGTTCTTAACATCGGGCACCCCTCGGTAGGCAATGGCAAACCTCCGAGTGTGTTTCTGGCATGAATGACAGCTCGTAAAAATACACTCGTCCTTTGTGTGACAATATCAAGGCGCACGCCACAAATCAGAGGAGAAGCGCGGCCAAACACTAACATATGTGTAAGCGCTAATCTATTATTATCTTATATGAATGTTACTTCTTTACCACTCAAATATGTATATGTTTTGGGTTCGTTGGGAATATTTTAGGATAAATTTTTAAGATGTGGGTAAGTGAGGGATTTTTTCCCGATTTTCGTGGGATTTCTAACATAGAATGTCTGGTAGCGACGACATGATAGATATGCTTCACGAAATAACTCAGAAGTATTAGTTAGGCGGCCGCTGCGGTGTAGTGGCAAGTAGTACGCGATTCCACTCCGCAAGCCCTGGTCAAAGCAACATCGGGGAAAAAATATAGAAGAAGGGTTTTTCCTTAACAGCGGTCGCCCCTCGGCAAGCAATGGCAAACCTCCAAGTGTATTTTTCTCATAAAAAGACAATCGCCGTTCGGAGTCGGCTTAAAACTGTAGGTCCCTCCACTTTGTGTGACAGCATCAAGACGCATGCCAAAAATAGGAGGAGAAGCTCGGTCAAACACTAATGGCGTTTCCTTTTCTCGAAAAAATGTTACGTTATGTGGCCACATTATCAGAGTGCTACATTTTAAAGAAAGATCAAGCGAGATGCTGAGAAAAGAACACGAAAACTTGACAGCCCTGGCGCACGACAGAATAAATGCAACATTATTTCGAGGAAAGAAGACGTTATAACATATATATGTATGTGTAAGCGCCAATATATTATTATTATTATTAGTTGTATATATTATTAAAAAATACTGTCCTTATTATCTCATTATACGTGCGACAGTAAATTTTACACACAAAAAATTAATAATTTCGCGAAACTCTGGATAAACTGTAGTAAAACTGCGTGCCTAGTTTTTCTCTCCGACGTCAGGATTATTTAAAAAGACTGCAATTTAAAAAATATGATTATTTAAAAAAATGATTTAAAAAATTCAGTGCAATTTAGGATAACAATTAGGGCATCATATAAAAGAAAAAATTCTGTAGAATTATAACATGGGCAGTGTCGGGTATCCGGTAGATATCTGGAATACGGCTTATCCGGCAATTTTTCTGCTATTCAAATATCAGGCCGGATACTGGCTGGGCATACCTAAATAATACCGACCCTTGAGCTAGAGAAAAAAGAAAACGTGGACGTGGTGCACCCCTTTCTGCTGAGTTTAATGGTAAACTTTTTTTGGTGCAAATTGACAGGGGCGGCGCTAGGGGCAGCTAAACGTGGAATTTCCAACATTTTCAAAAGCTTATATTTTGAAAACTATTGCACCGATTTTCAAAGTATGAACACAGTTGGAAAGGTAATTGAATTCAATATTTATATCTATGTATATAATGCAAACATATTTTGAGAAAAGGTAAAAAAAACGAAATTATGGCATTTTTTTTTTTATAGAAATGTATGTTTTTCGTAAAAAATACGTAATTAACTATATTAACAAATATGTTTATCGGAAATACCATAAAAATACCTTTAATTTGGCGTATAATTTTATATAGTTAGGTTTAAGTAAAACTGCTAGCAGTGCAATAAAACAACTGTATTAATGTTATATGTTCTCTGCAAAAGGTGTTCAGCCCCTTTAATTTGGCAACACAGAAATAATATTTCTAGGTAGTGAGGGTTATACTACCTAAGCGCGGCCGAAGGCCGCCTACGCAAAAAGGTGTTCTCTGCAAAAGGTGTTCTGCCCCTTTTCTTTGGCAACACAGAAAGGAGAATTCAACGTTGTGAGGGCTATAATCCCTAATCGCGGCCGAAGGCCGCCTACGCAGAAAGGTGTTCTCTGCAAAAGGTGTTCAGCCCCTTTTATTTGGCAACACAGAGAGAAGAATTCTACGTAGTGAGGGTTATAATCCCTAAGCGCGGCCGAAGGCCCCCTACGCAAAAAAGTTGTTGTCTGTGTTCTGCCCCTTTTCTTTGGCAACACAGAAAGGAGAATTCTACGTTGTGAGGGTTATAATCCCTAAGCGCGACCGAAGGCCGCCTACGCAGAAAGGTGTTCTCTGCAAAAGGTGTTCAGCCCCTTTTATTTGGCAACACAGAAAGAAGAATTCTACGTAGTGAGGGTTATAATCCCTAAGCGCGGCCGAAGGCTGCCTACGCAGAAAGGAATTCTACGCAAAAATACTGTGGATAGCGTAGCTTGATTAATTATCCATTTAATTCTACAACTCAATCTTATAACAAATATGGTGATTAAAAACAAATGGTTTGTATATATTTCTTTAGTATTTTTATAATTTTAATTAAATTTTTGTAAAAACTAAAGAGAGTAAGATTTTCTTTCGCGCCATTTTTTATTCAAAATTTACGCCTGCGGCGCTTTTCCTTTTTCATATAAGACTATATTTTTATATATATTTAGTAAAATATGATGTCCACAAGAATTTTTTGCTACAAGTCATATATCAAATTAACGGTATTTTTGCTGTTTCTGATAAACATATCTGTTAATATAGTTAATTACGTATTTTTTAAAGAAAAACATAAACTTATATTTAAACAAGTAAAAGCAGCGCTGTCTTCGACTATGCCGAAGGCTTCATACCTTTCATGAACATCTGCAAATTTTAGTTTGACAGATTACTGATTTTGAATACATCTGCATACATCGATAGAGGAGTTACATACTTATATAAAAAATCGCATCTAAACAATCAGAGGTATGGAAGATATACTTTATATGGCACCAATCTAAGTGATTTTCACTGCTATGTGATCGGTATGTAAACCGGTAACACAATTTATTGGGTTTAGTTTCCTACATAAAGGAGATATATGGCAAAAACTGGTATCTGAACAATCAGTGCTATAGGAGATAAAGCTTATACAGCATAGATTCTGACGATTTTCTCAGTAGACTTTGTATTATTATTTATAAAATATCTTACGAAATTTATCGGTTTTAGCTGTTCAAATAAAGGAGTTTTACAGTAAAATCCCATATCTGAACAATCAGATGTATGGAAGATATATGTTGTAGTCATCCGATCCTTGTTATTTTCACTGTAAGTATTCTGTTAATAATGTGTGAAAATGCTGCGAAATTTCATGTTCCTAGCTGCATAAATGGAGGAGATATGATAAAAGACCTCATATCTGAACAATCAGTTGTATGGGGGCTGCAGGTTATAGTGACCCGATCTTCGTTATTTTCACTGTAAGTCTTCTGCTGATAATGAGTGAAAACAGCGCTAAATTTCATGGTCCTAGCTACATAAATGGATGAATTATAACGAAAAATATCATATCTGAACAATCAGTTGTATGGGAGCTATAGGTTATAGTTATCCGATCTTTTTAATTTTCACTGTAAGTTTTCTGTTTATAATTATTGAAAACAGTGCGGAATTTCCTGTTCCCAGCTATATAAATGGAGGAGTTATAACGAAAAATTTTATATCTGAACAATCAGTTGTATGGGAGCTATAGGTTATAGTGACCCGATCTTTGTAATTTTCGGTGTAGTATTCTGTTGATAATGGGTGCAAGTACTGCAAAATTTCATGTTCGTAGCTGCATAAATGGAGAAGTTATAACGAAAAATCTCATATCTGAACAATCAGTTGTATGGGAGCTATATGTTATAGTGGTC
>NW_016158283.1:131362-132512 GCF_001687245.7 Rhagoletis zephyria | reverse complement strand
CACCGTCGGAAAATTCAGCCTCCACGACGAAACGTCCGACAATGGATTGAGGCTGATTGACTTCGCCGGGGCCCGAAACATGTTAGTATGCAGTACTAGGTTCAAGCAAAAAAATATCCATTAATCTACGTGGCTGTCTCCGGATCGAAAGACGAGAAACCAAATCGATCATGTTGTGATAGACGGAAGGCACGCTTCCAGTGTTTTAGATGTACGCACACTCCGAGCCCAACCATCGATTCGGACCACTATCTTGTTACAGCCAAGATACGCACCCGCCACTGTGCAGCAAAAAATGTGCGCCCAAATATGCAAGGAAAGCTTAACGTCAAAAAGCTACAATCTCAACAGACAGCCAGCGCTTTCGCTACTCGACTCTCACACCTGCTCTCAGAGAGCACTCTTCAACAAACCGACATATGCGAGCAGTGGAACCACATTTTCCGCTCATTAAGTNCGCGCTATGTGGCACCGCTATAGGGTTCTGAAGAGGGAAGCGAGACGTATTTGCCACAACAAGAAGAGAGAGGCCGAGATACGTGAGTGCGAAGAGCTTGGAATGCTGGCCGACAGGAAGAATTCCCGAAAATTTTACCAGGGAGTTAGGCGACTTACGGAAGGTTTCAAGACCGGGCGTACTCCTGTAAGAACAATAGTGGCGACCTAGTAATTGATGTCCAGAGCGTACTTAAATTATGGAGGGAACACTTTTCCGCCCTACTAAACGGAAGCAGCACGGAAAGTTGTGGAGGAGAAGAACCCGAGCCCGCAGTCGATGATGACGGAGTCGACGTTCCACCGCCTGACTATGACGAGGTACGTATAGCAATAACGCGGCTGAAAAACAACAAAGCCGCTGGAGCTGACAGCCTGCCAGCTGAGCTATTCAAGTACGGCGGCGAGGAGTTGATAAGGTGCATGCATCAACTCTTGTGCAGAATATGGTCAGATGAAGGCATG
Organism: Rhagoletis zephyria; assembly: GCF_001687245.7. Classification (NCBI taxonomy): domain Eukaryota; kingdom Metazoa; phylum Arthropoda; class Insecta; order Diptera; family Tephritidae; genus Rhagoletis; species Rhagoletis zephyria. Next base: position 131,552 of record NW_016158283.1, on the reverse strand, counting down.
CCCGACGACTGGAATTTAAGCGTGCTCTGTCCAATCCACAAAAAAGGTGACCGAGCCATTCGCGCCAATTACCGCGGGATCAGCCTTCTAAGCATAGGTTACAAGGTCTTATCGAGCGTATTGTGTGAAAGACTGAAGCCCACCGTCAATGAACTGATTGGGCCTTATCAGTGTGGCTTTAGACCTGGCA
>NW_016158283.1:112262-131207 GCF_001687245.7 Rhagoletis zephyria | reverse complement strand
TAACAAAAACCGCGAAGTCTGTTCTGCAATTTCCAAGTTGGATAGGGAAGCAAAGCGAATGGGTCTGGTGGTAAACGAGGACAAGACGAAGTATCTCCTGTCATCAAACAAACAGTCAGCACATTCGCGCCTTGGCACCCACGTCACTGTTGACAGTTACAATTTCGAGAAAGTAGAGAATTTCGTTTACTTGGGAACCAGCATTAACACCGATAATAATGTCAGCATTGAAATCCAACGTAGAATCACTCTTGCCAACAAGTGCTACTTTGGACTGAGTAGGCAATTCAGGAGTAAAGTCCTCTCTCGACGTACGAAAACCACGCTCTAAAAGTCACTCATTATGCACGTGCTGGTATATTTCGCAGAAGCATGGACAATGACAACATCCGATGAGGCGGCTCTTGGAGTGTTTGAGAGAAAGATTTTGCGGAAGTTTTACGGGCCTTTACGCGTCGGCGACGGCGAGTACCCCAGACGATGGAACGATGAGCTGTATGAGCTTTACAACGATATGGACATAGTGCAGCGAATTAAAATACAGCGGCTCCGCTGGCTTGGTCATGTCGTTCGAATGGACACCGACGCTCCAGCTCTGAAAGTATTCAACTCGGAACCCGCTGGTGGTAGCAGAGGAAGAGGGAGGCCCCCACTGCGATGGAAAGATCAGGTGGAGAAGGACTTGGCTTCACTTGGCGTTTCCAATTGGCGTCAGTTGGCACAGAGGAGAAACGACTGGCGTGCTTTGCTGAACTCGGCCAAAATGGGTTAGGCGGTAACAGCGCAAAAAAAAAAAGAAGAAGAAATACATATATACACATGTGTGCATGCATGTACATACATATATGCATGTATATACATAGTCATATATGTGAAATAAAACTACCGAAGGTAAATATATATATAAAATTAAATAAATAAATAAAACTAAATTAAATTGAAGTAAATTCAATCAACTTTAATTGAGTTAAATTAAAATAAACTAAAGTAAACTAAAGTACACGTCACACTAATAGACATTTTAAATAAAAATAATTAAAAATAAAAGTTTAACCAAAAAATAAAAAAAATTAAAATCAACTAAAATAATTTTAATTAAACAAACATTAAAAAAATCATGTGCACTAATGTGTTGAATCAAGGCATAAACGTTGCGACCGTGGTGCACCTGACGAGAGGGTGCTCTGGATTCCGACGCTCGGGGTATGGGTGGTTGCATATGAAAAAAAAAAATCCAGAAATTTTCCTAATTTTTTATATAAAATTTATTATTAGTGCACATTTTTTTATTATATACTAACTGCTATCTTTCACCCTCAGCAACTGCCTAAGAAGCGGCAACAGCGATCGATCAGCGACCGGGGTGAGCACCTGGGTTAACACCAGCGACCGCCTAAGGGGGCGGCACCCAACGACCGCCAAAGAGCGGCGCCAGCCAACCGCAGAGCGGCACCTCATCGACCGCCAGAGCGGCACCTGCTCAATCGCCCAAAGGGCGGCAACTCCGCGACCGCCTAAGGGAACGGCACCCAACGACCGCCAAAGAGCGGTACAAACCAACCGCAGAGCGGCACCTCAGCCACCGCCTAAGGAGCGGCACCAGTGACCGCGGAAGCGTCTATCAACTATGCAACCGCCAAGGAGCGCACCAACACCAGCGACCGCCTAAGGAGCGGCACCCACTGCAACCGCCCCAAAGAGCGGTAACACAAGTGACCGGAGTAAGCACCCGGGTAACCAGTGCGCCCAAAGAGCGGCAACCCAGCGCGCCGGGGCACCAGAGAGCGCCTAAGGAGCGGCACCCACTGCAACCGCCCCAAAGAGCGGAAACTCAGCGAACCACCTAAGCGGCACCTCAGCAACCGCCTAAGGAGCGGCACCAGAAACCGCAAAAGCGGCAACCAGCAACCGGGGTAAACACGCGGGTCAACACAAGCGACCGTCCAAGGAGCGGCACCGACAACAACAACAACATCAACAACCGGGGTGAGCACCCGGGTAACCAGTGATCGCCAAGGAGCGGCACCAGCAAACACCTAAAGGGCGGCAACCAGCAACCGGGGTAAGCACCCGGGTCAACACGGCGACCGCCTAAGGAGAGGCACAAGCGACCGCCCAAGGAGCGGCACCAACAGCAACAACATCAACAACCGGGGAGAGCACCCGGGTCAAACCATCGGCCACATCAGCAACGACAACAACCAAGAACTATACGGCAACAACAAAAAAACCGGCCACAACAACAACAGCAGGCCCCATCAAGACCTGCCGCAACAAGAGGTGAGTCCTTCGGGCCTATATATATATAGACTTACATTTATACATATGTATGCTAAATAAGAAAAAAAAAAAATTAAATTGACTTAGAAAAAAAAATTATAAAATGATAATTGTTCACGAAAGTTTATTAAACGTGTAACCTACAAATTACATGGCAGAAAAAAGAGGTGTGTCTCATGGAAAATTCTCGTACTCCTTTTATACAAGCATAAGGGTAGAATTTTGACAGGTCTGTGTGGTAACATAAAGTACAATACATACAAAGGAATGATACATATAAAGAACATAAATACATGAAATTAAAACGTGAAGTGTGTGTTGAAATTTTGTATTTGCCTTCCATCTGTTTCGCCGTGCTGCCGGATCTATGAAATTAGGGTGTTAATTGTGACATCCCACCGACCGGTGGATCCTCCGCAGATTCACAATACCTTGAAGCGGCTAGCTTGCTGACTGGACGCCGTATAACTCCATGAGACGTCTGTATCGATGCGCTTCGGATTCGGCTATCTCTTCCAGGGAACACTTCCACCACCTTTCCCATCTCTCAGCGACTTCTAGGCAATGCGGAGTCACACACTATTAAGAGCTGGTCCAGCTGGAGAGGATCGGTTTCCTCGGTCCATTTGGGACGACACAGCAGTTGTGGGAAGTACTCCACCATCCATTGCTTCCAAATACGGTCTTTGAGATTTTGGGCAATCTTCCTTTGCTTTCGTGGACAGATGTGCCTCTCATCTAAGCTGGGTGTTTGCGGTGAATTCATACATCCAATTAAAAAGTGGTTTGGAGTAAGTGGTTCTTCGCCATGTGGGCTGACCGGTATTTCAGTTAGGGGTCGGCTGTTCACAATGTTTTCTGCTTCTATTATGACACTTCAAAGTGTTTCCACTCGAGGAACTTCTTCCTTCAACACTCGTTGCAAAAGTTTCTTAACGCATTGTATTAACCGTTCCCAGCAACCACCGGCATTGGGATTAGCTGGACAATTGAATCGCCATCCAATGTTTTGTTTAGTCATGTCTCGGTCGATGCGCCCAAATTCAAACAATTTGTGTCCTGTCTTTGGCGCTGTGCACCCACAAAATTGGTGCCGTTGTCGCTTCTTATCTGTACGGGGACCCCGCGGCGGTTAATGAAGTTCCTTAGGCAGATGATGAACGAATCTGTGGAAAGGTCTTCTGCTACCTCCAGATGAATAGCTCTTGTTGTCATGCAGGTAAATAAGGCCACCCAACGTTTCTTCGTTCTGCGGCCAATAGTAACTAAAAATGGTCCGCAGTAATCCACGCCAGCATACGAAAACGGACGCACAAAGGGAGTTAAGCGATCCGTCGGTAGTTGTCCCATCAGCGGCACAGCGGGTTTAGTAGCCCAGCGGAAGCATATCAGACAAGCTCGTTTGATTGATTGTAATATTTTCGCGCGGATGGCAACCAATACTTCTGGCGCATTTCATTGGTGACTAGGTGATCGTTTTGATGGTGTCTTCTTGCGTGGAACTGTTGCATGGTAAGGCGTGTTACGTAGTGCCTTTGTGGCAGTATAATGGGGCGTCTGGCTGACAGCGGTAGACAGTAAGCAGCACCAATTCGTCCACTAACTCTTATGAGATCGTCTTCATCAATAAATGGTGTAAGTTTGTGGAGGCAGCTACTTTTCGGGAGTGGTTGGTTCGCCCTCAATGCTGACGTTTCGGACGGAAAACATTCGTGATTGATGCGGCGGCAAATATACTTTTCAGTTCCTTTTACTTCGGCAGGTGTCAGCTTCCCTAGTTGGCGACTATGACTGCGAACGTTACTGGTAAAGCGCAGTGTCCAAGCGACGATTCTGGTGATCTTTAGAAATGAGGAATAATTAGCGAATTTGAATAAATCACCTGTTACAGTTAACAGCAAAATTCGGACTGGCATTTCTTCGGAGCCGTAATCTGGTGAATAAAGTTGGGCTGGTTCGTCTGGCCATTCCCTTTCACCAAGCTGTAGAAACTCAGGCCCCGTGAACCATCGATGTGAAGAGCTTTTTGTAAGCGTTGTCCGTGTTGCATCGTCTGCTACATTGGCGTGTGATGGTAACCAGCGCCACATGTCACTGGTTGTCGTTGTCAAAATTTCGGCAATTCGGTGCACAACGAAAGGTTTGTACTTACGCTCGCTTGAACGTATCCACATTATCACCGTTTGGGAGTCGCTCCAGAATATAAGACGGTGAATGCGGAAGTTCTGGCTCTGTTCTATGAATGTTTTGAGGCGACACCCCAAGAGAGCGGCCTGGAGTTCTAGGCGTGGAATCGTCATTCCTTTCGCAGGAGCGCAGCAAGATTTGGCGCAGATGAATGCAACGTGCACTTTATTTCCTTGTCGCATTCGCAGATTGTCCACGGTTGCATACGCTGTGGAGCTTGCGTCTACGAAAATGTGAAGTTGTACTTACTGCTCGATCGGCAACAGCTTTCCATAACATCGTCGTATTGAAAGAGTTTTGATGGTTTTAAAATTGGACCACCATGTTGACCATGAGTTACTGAGGTGATTAGGCAAGTGCTCGTCCCACTGAATCTTCTGCTTCCACATGGCTTGTATTAAAAGCTTTCCGGCAATTGTTTTGCAGGCGAGGAACCCAAATGGCTCGTAGATCGACATCACGATCGCGAGCAATTCTCGCTTGGTAGGTGGACGTATACACTGCAGTATTTCTGGCGTAATTCTACATAACTTAAAATGAACGTCAAACCTGTCTTTCTTTGAGTTCCAGTACATGCCCAATATTTTATCAACGTTAGCTTGCTTCTCCATGTTTATGATATCAGCGTTTGGGTTATCGTTACCATTCAGACGTTTTTGCAGGTGTTTATTATTGGAGACGAAATTCCTCAGCCTAAGCCCACCGGCTGCGTTTATGAGGATTGCCTCTTGGGCGACGATTTCGGCTTCCTTCTCTGAATGAAAACTTATCACCAAGTCATCCACGTAAGTATTTCTCATGACCGCATCTACTGCCTTTGGCATCGTTGACGCAAACTGCAATGCATTGATATTTTTCACGTGCTCAGCGCAACACGGAGAGCAAGCTGCACCAAAAGTCATCGAAGTCATCAAAAAAATACGTATTTGTACAGAGTCGTTGCCGTTCCTCCATAGGAACCTCTGTGCGTGCTGGTCGCCTGCTCTAATTTTGACTCGTGAGAACATTTCTTCGATATCTCCCGCAACAGCTACGGATCCTTCACGAAATCGATGCAGGATGGCAAAGAGCGACTGTGCCTGGTCTGGACCCTTGAGAACTCCCAGTTGAGCGACTGCACTCGCCATCCCTTTAATGTAGTTTTCAGCAAAATTTTTATTTTTCTTCATCTTGTTTTCTATACCAAGCAAACGTCTCTTGGCCATGTCGTAGCTCGGTGGAAATCTAAAATCATCTCGGTACCACAACAAACCGATCTCGTATCTGTCACCAATCTTTACCGTGGTTGATTTTAGAATGGCCTTGGCCCGAATGTCATCGTCAGCTTCGGTAACCGCAGCTTTCACACCCAGGTTTTCTTGTGTTAGGTACTCTTCGACCACAGCGCACATTTTCTTCGATAGGGCTGGTTCTTTTATCATGAACACCCTCGGTCTGCTGGTTTCCAGTTCGTCTATTGGGCCGTACGCCAACCATCCCAGTTTTGTTTTTGCAGCAATTAACTGATTCGGCCCGCTGGTAATTGATTGTTTGGCAATACCGAGGAAGCTGTTGTCCAAACCCAAGAGTAAAGTTGGCTTCGCATCGCTGTAACTAGCGACAGGTAAATTACGAAAATAGCGATGTTTTTCAAACGATTGCTTTGGCAGGTTTAGACTTTTAACTATTCGAACGTTCTTCAGGGGAAATACGATGCCACCATGACTCGCCTGTACTTCCAGCGATACTATGCGAGATTTCTCAGTTGCTGCGTTCTCGCCGTACCACTGTAGCGTAAATAATGACGACTGGCCATTCAGCCCCAACTGTTTCGCAACGTCTTCCTCCAATAGTGAGATTGAAGAGCATTCGTCGAAAATGACATGTGGTTGCAAGTGGCCTTTCGGTCCGCGCAGTGTGATGGGTATAATTTTAAGTAATATGGAACGGCACTCACCTTGGCAACTTAGGACGACTTCCGTATTATTTGCGGCAGCTGATGTGGATGTAGACATGTTCAATGGTGCATGCAGTAATCCGTGATGCAATCGTTGGCAACCTTCTATATTCCACACCTTCCTCCTACGGCAGCTTTGTAAATTATGTCCCCCTTGCAGGCATGCGAAGCAGAGACGTTGACGTTTCACAAGCGCCCATCGATTGTCCACATTGCGTGACGTGAAATGGTGGCAGTCTTCCAGTGTGTGTAACTGGTTACATGACACACATATCGGCTTCTGCTGCTGACTTGAGTGTCCATCGCTACTGTGTAAAAAGTGGCGGGGTGTGGCAACCCTGTGGTCTACTCTGCGTATAACTCTGGATGAGGTTGACATTGCACTCCTCTCAGGCAATTTTGGCATAATGGCGATGATTTTGGTTAATATTACCAATCCATTCGGCGAAAGTCTCCACGGTTGCAAAAGGGGGCACCGTAGATGCGTGCTTACTCCACTCGAACTGTTTTGAGGGCGGAAGCTTGGAAATAAGCTGATCCAGCAATGTCGGATTAACCAGGTGCTGCTCACACTTGGCTGATTTAAAAAATGCTGTTATATTACGTACTTCACTGGAGAGCACCAAGACTTGTTCGAGATGGTTCTCCGCTATGTTTGGAAATTGTTCCACCTTATGCAACTGTGAACGAATCAGCAGCTCTGGGCGCCCGAAATTGAATCTAAGTTCGCTTATTATATCCCCAACGTTTTCAGGAAATATAAGAAGCGGTGTTACTGCCCGTTTAGCATCGCCCTTCAAGGCCTTCTGTGAACGCATAAGGTTTTGGCGATCGCTATAGTTAAATTCTCGCGTTGTGTCAACGTAACTGGCAAAAAAGAGAGGCGAATCCTCGGGATTGCCATCAAACTCTGGTAGTGGATATAATTTGGTGGCGTATAATGCGGCCGATTCAATGCCATAAGGCGCAGGCGGTGTTGGTTGAAGTGGTGCAAACGCATGAGGGTGCTGCGGCACGAATGCATGCGTCGACGGCTGATGCGACACACTTGCTGGTATACGAAACGATGCCTGATGCAGCGCAGCTGCTGGAACATTTGGTTGATGCGGCTCTGAGGCCGGAGTATGTGGCGATGGCTGATGCAACGCATATGCTGGTCTACCCAATGACTGTTCATGCAGCGCAGGTGCATGTAGTTGATGTGGCACTCAGTCTGGCACAGACAAAGCGCGTGCTGCATTGACTGATGGGTATGAGGTGGCATGCAAATGCATCGTTGATGATAAAAGCGGCTGTGCTGTGATGTAGGTTGCACCTCTGTTAATGTAATGTACTGCTGTGGTCGGAGGCACAACTGCTGGTATCGTTGCCAATGAATATAACGGTGGAACTACCTGACTGTGTTCCGTTATTGGTGCCCCATTGTCTGCTGTTGTGACGACTGCACCTCGTGGCGCTAGGCATGGAAGTTTTTGAGTGGCAAATGTGACCCCTGTTATAGACTGAGGCATCAATCCTGATGCTGTTGCTGGTCCCGTTGGTGGTCTAAGTGCTGCGTTTTCTAAACTGCCGGATTCGGAACCAAAACGATCATGGAGTTCTTGCGTTTCGTTGCGGAGCTCCTTGAAGCATTCATTTAGCGACGCGATGTTGGCTACTATCGCTGCTAGTGGGCTGGTTATACCCGTTGTTAACTGCTCGGCAGAGGCAGGTGGTGCAATTTCATTTTCTACAACTGTGTTGTCTGCAATGCTGAAGGATTCGTTGGCATCGTCCACTTCTTCATTGCTAGTCCCACTACGCGATCTCGTCATCATTATATAAAAAAACTTTAGCACGTTAGCGAATTGCACGGCAGACTTCAGGGAAAAATTTCACGATTGTTCACGAAAGTTTATTAAACGTAAAACGTACAAATTACATGGCAGAAAAATGAGCTGTGTCTCATGGAAAAGCATAACGGTAGAATTTTGACAAGTATGTGTAGGTAACATAAAGTATAATACATACAAAGGAATGATACATATAAAGAACATAAATACATGAAATTAAAACGTGAAGTGTGTGTTGAAATTTTGTATTTGCCTTCCATCTGTTTCGCCGTGCTGCGGGATCTATGAAATTAGGGTGTTAATTGCGACAATAATAATTATATAAAAATTAATGGATGTAGACAAAAAGAAAAAAAAAGAAATTAAAAAGTAAGGCTAGAGAAAAAAACTACAGTTGTATAAGGAGTTAATGAAATTTTTCTAATAGAATTTAGATTAATCACGAAATAAGAATAACGAATTTAACTAACTCAAGATAAAAGTTGAATTTGGTAAAAGCAAAATATAAATATGTTAAAAAAAAAAAATAAAACTAAATTTACATATACACACACATACATATAAATGTATACAAGTATGCACGCATAGGTACATACCTATGATTGCAATATAAGGGGAATAAAGTTAGGTACAAAATGTATTTAACAAAGTGTGATTGAATTTGACATTGCTCTCGGAAGAATCATCTTATTAAGTCAAATTGAAAATGTTTATGAATTTCGGATCGGATATTTTCTTTAATAATAGAATCTTAAAAGAGAGCCTACCCGAGTTGTCAATCACACCCTGTTTAATACACTTGGTATATACATACATACATATAAGTAAATAACTATATATACACATGTATACATGCATGTACATACATATATGTATGCATATACATAGTCATATATGTGAAATAAATTGAACGAAGGAATATATATATATATATATATATATATATATATAATTAAATAAATAAATAAAACTAAATTAAATTGAAGTAAATTAAATCAACTTAAATCGAGTTAAATTAAAATAAACTAAAGTATACGTCAATTTAGTATACATTTTAAATACAAATAGTTTAAATTAAAAGAATAACCAAAAAAATAAAAAACAACTAAAATAATTTTAATTAAACAAACATTACAAAAATCATAACAAACAAATGGCCACTATATAACATATATCAATCTAAATAAATAATAATAATACTAATATTAATAAACCTGAAAGAAAAAGGAAAATAGAAGATTTAAAAGAAAATAATTAAAAACCTAAAACGAAATCAAACAAACAATTGTAGACACATAGGAGGAATAGATACTAAAATTAAACTTACTTAGTTTACTCACCTGCTATTGCCTAATTTAACCTTTTTGGAACCACTTGACCTATTTAGCCGAGGTACCTACCTGAATTTCCTACCGGATTTACCTACCGGACATACTTACCTTAATTTCTTACCTTTCCTCAGTTTTCTTATACTTACATTTGCGTAATCCCTTTAGAGTTAAGAATACTTATCCGAGCTTAGATGATAGGATCAATTAGCTTTAGCATTTAGTTTTTTTTTAAGAAATGATAGGATTAAGATTAGTTAGTTTTAAGAATTAGGTTAAGAAAATGAAGTGTCAATAAATTTATAGTCAAAATGGGAATGTTGACCCTTTCATTTAATTAGGGAGGCATGTAGGGACTCTATTAATGGGGTCATCGGGAACAGGGTGCGCCGATGACCACGGCTGATGGTGGGTCATCACCAGGGGCCACACTTCCAACAGTGGCCCCCAACTATATTCGGCCATAGTTCATTGCTTTTCATTTTAGGTTTTTCGTAGTTGGGTCTTGTTCTCTTGCTTTGATTTTCAGTTATTTTAAATTTTAAATTTAACGTTATTTTCCAGCTTTTTTGTTTTGTGACGGATTTTTTGTAACTTTCTTTGAACTTTGAATTGTTGTGCGTCCGTCCGTTGGGATGTTTGACAGGCATGACTTCTCTGCTATGGCGCTGGGAACAGTGATGAAGGCCTGCCTTCACTACTGCTCTCATGTATGCGTACTATAACAGATGGCACCCAACGGGGTAGCCTGAGGTCTGGTCAGGTTGACTGGTCCTGACTTGCAAATGAGGCTTCACCATCCCGCAAGTCCCAGGGGGGCATGTGTTTGCTGCCCCTTGCTGCGTTGCGGCGGGATGAGTGGAGCTGAGTGTGCTGGTTCGGATCGGTCCTCTTAGTCAGAAACCGAAGGATTCTCCGAGACTTCACGTCACGTCCTCCGGAGTTTTGTATTCACCCGGTGAGGCAGTGCTAAACGCACCTAGTTTTTTTGTAGTTTGACTTTTTTTCTCCAACTTTGTTCAGTGGTCCGATATGTCGGCACGGGAATTGGGGAAAAATTTGTTCGCTAAGTGGGGTTTAGACTAAATAGATTTTGTTTAGTTTTTTTTTGCCGAATATGTTTTGATTTTTTTTTGTAACTTGTAGTTTTTTTGAAAAAAAAACTTTGAAATAAATACAATTTTTCTTTCGGACCCCAGCTCACTCCATAGGTGTGTGCTGGCGCTCCTGAGCGTCTACATATCGCGATGGAGTGGACTGGGACTCCAACCAGCGCTGACTATCGGGCTCTCAGCATTCCCATTTAACATTGACTTTGAAAAATACATTCCTACCATTTATATTAAATTATACCCACTTGAATTTTGCTTACACATACCACCACGTATATTTAACTAACCACCTATATGACTATTTACCAACTACATCCGTATGTTTTGATTGATTTTTTTGGTGTTTTTTGCGTCTATTTTTATTTTTTTTTGTCGCGATCGAGTTCGTTAACCGCGGCACTAGGCTAAATCTCGTGTTTTTTTATTTTATTTGAAAATTTTTCTCTCGGACGTCCATTCAGGCATACGCTATCAAGCAAGCCTAATTTAACTAAACAAATTTTTCTCGGATTTTCGGATTTTGGTTTGAGCTCTGGGGGAGCCAAGCATAAGCACCTGTTGTAGGATTTTCATTCGAACCGGTCTCGCCCCTAAGGTAAATTTCTTGATTTTCAATTGAAGTTGATTCGCTGTATGGAACAGCAGCAAAGGCTTACGCGCAGTAGCTCTTTGAGAGGTAGCGGCGTTAAGTCAAGAGGAGCCGGGAGAAATAACACTCCTGCTATGCAACTAATCCTCCGGCGATGCATTCACTTATAGCTGACCATACTGGGGGAGTTCCGCCTCCTATTCCAATGGCCAATCCCGCTCCGGGACTTAAGGTTGATAGCCGTCAAAGTTCAAATTTACTTGACACCCCACCACCTGGGATTTCGGTCCAGAAGTGTCCGCTACCTCCGTGACTATGCTTTCGGGAAGACAGGAAAATGACAGGTCTTTGCCAGGGAATACCGGTTTTCGTGAAGCTACTACAGAATATAAAAGTAGACGTTCTAATGGCGGAGCGCCTGCATGAGATTCATGGGTAGGGATGCTTCATCAGCTCTAACGTACTTCGAAAGAAGAAATGAGAGATGAAATGAGAACAATGCGGGAAAATATGAACGCATTAAGTGCAGTGCTTTTATGTGGAATTCGGCACCTTAAAGAGTGATCATGAGATCATGATGGAGATCTCAATGCGTCGTCAGAAGGCTAATGATACAGATATATTAGCCTTGAACGCTAGACTAAGGCAGCCGATGTCGGAGAACCTGTTGATGGACATATTGAAGGGGAACGTTAACAGCAGCCTGAAGTTGATGCTTTTCAATGCTGGTGCGCAAACTTTACATGATTTACGGGACGTTGCTAGAAAAGGCCAACAGATCATGGAGGAAACCAGGAGCTTGGTACCGAACTATTCAGGATGGCATGTCAACGAAACAATGGCTATCACACCGCATGAATGGACAGGAGTATGGATGAGGAAGTAGACCCACAAGTGGAAGCGCTAAATTTCCAGATGACTAGGAAACCGGACTACTCAGGAATACAGTGTTGGAACTGTGACAGGATGGGACACTCATACATCTATTGCGAGGAAGCGATTCGGAACGTGTTCTGCTTCAAGTGTGGACAGAAGATGATGGTCACTCCACGATGCCCCAGAGATCATCGGCGACAGAGAAACCGGAACCCGAGCGAGAAGGCAATCGGGGATTCTCGTTCGGCACCCTAGCCCCCGAAGCAGGGAGTACAGGAGCAGCAGCCTCCTGTACTAAACCAAAAAGTAAGTCAATCCAGCCAGAACCGTTCGTTTGCATGGAGATGTCAGTAGTTCAGAGAGTAGTACCAGTCCCGCGAGGGTTTCGCCTAAAGTCATCATAACTTTCCCAGATAGCTCTGATTCCGAGTGTATGTTTTCTTCTACAGCCAATCCTCAGCAGGTTCGAATTCTTAGAGCTTCGCGTTGGGATGTCGCATGCCAGACTCAATTCCCAGTTTGCTTAGAGCACAGAGAACAGAATTTTGAGCGGATAAGGGCGGATATTTTCGAAGAAGAACCCAAACTTGTAGATTCTGAAAATATTCTACAGTGTAGGAAAAGATATTCCAGCCGAGTAAATAATCGTAAGCTTTTGCAAAGCGCTTAAATTCTGATAACACCAGATGAGAGACCGCTAGCAAAGATTAAAATACACGATAGTTTCGTTGCGGGTTTGTTGGAACAAACGTTTCCATTCTTGGAAACAGATGTGAAGATTTCCTAAAAAGAAACAATTTAAATTATCATTCTTTGCGCGCATTTGCTTACACTGCTGGTGGAAATCAGCAGAAAATACTCGGCTCGATATCTTTACCGGTCATCTTTAAAAATATTACGAGGACTATCCGCTTTTATCTCGTGCCTTCATTAATCCAAGAGGCATTTGTGTTAGCACCCGATGTATTCCCAACCATTTCGTGCTTAGACTTTCCAAATGAAGATGAGCCAAACTTCCATCAGCTGACACCAGATCAGAAGGTAGCAATGCAAGAAGTTGTCCAGGAGTTTCCATCGTTCTAAAAGCTAGGACTAGGTCAAACCAGTGTGATTGAGGAATCGAATTCACTAAGGTCACGCTGTACATAGATTCCAGGAAGGTGTACGCGGTCACCAAGAAGGACTCGTATCCGTTGCCCCATATTAAAGGGCTGTTGAGCAGGTTAAAGGATACATACTTTATAAGCGGTATTGATTTAAAGGATGCTTTCTTTAAAATCAGATTTACGGAATAAGGAAACGACGGAATTTGCGGTTCCAGGGAAGCCACTGTACCACTTTAAAGTAATGCGCTTTGGGCTATGCAACGGACCACAAGCAATGAGTCCTTCACGGTTACGAGAGAACGTCTTCGTCTACCTGGATGACCTGATGGTGTGCAGCTCAAACTTTGAAGACCATTTGGAATTGCTGAAGGAAGTGGCGAACTGTTTACGGGAAGCGGGACTTACAACGACCGTAAAGAAGAGCAAGTTCTCCCATAAGGAAATTCGGTATCTCGGGTACTTGCTACGGAATGGTTGTTTGAAAGTAGACCCAGGCAAAATAGAAGCTATAAAGGATTTTCCGATTCCAAAATCTCCTCGTCAGGTTCGCAGGTTTATAGGAATAGCAAATTGGTACAGGTCGTTTGTTACCAACTTTGCAGATTTGGCTGGTCCAATGACGGATTGCCTTCGAAAGTCACCTGGTCCATTTAAGCTAACTCCTGAGGCAGTCGAAGCATTTGGTAAACATAAAGTTGCACTCTGTTCAGCGCCTGTCCTGGCACAACCCGATTTTAGTAAAGAATTCGTGATCCAATGTGATGCATCCAAAATAGGAGCAGGAGGCAGAGGGAGGGGCAGAGCATCCCATAGCTTTCGTATCAAAGAAGCTTAATAATGCTCAGCGGAATTATACGGTTACCGTGTTGGAATGCCTCGCCGCAATAGTTATTGTCAAGCATTTCAGACCATATATTGAAGGATTGCCTTTTCGAATAATTACTGACCATTCAAGTCTCAAGTGGCTAATGACACAAAAAGACTTGAGCGGCAGGCTGGCAATATGGTCGCTTATATTGCAAAGATACAACTTTAGGATGGAGCATCGCAAAGGTTCTTTGGATGTTGTGCCGGAAACCCTTTCGCGTTTTGACGTGGACGAACTCTCTTCTACTCCACCTCTAGAAATTTACTTGGCATCACAGGAATTTGACGGCGTAGAGTACTCGGAGCTGCGTGAAATAATTGAAAACAATCGCGAAGGGCTAACCGATCTACGCATAGTCGACAATAGCGTTTACAAAAAAGTGATGTTTTGAAGAGGTGTGGAAGAGGAAGAGGATTCGCTCTGACGTTTGTGGTTACCGGAAGGGCTGACGAAGCTCGAAATCAAATGCTCACACGATTCCAATGCTAGTTATCATGGAGGTTGGCAAAATACTTTAGAGCGTGTTCGGCAGAAATATTTTTGGCCGCAAATAGCAAAGGACATACGTTTTTTTGTGAACCAATGTGAAAACTGTAAGGCCGTGAAAGCCACCAATCAAGTGTCCAGACCCCCTATGGGCAATGCCTTCGTATCCGAGAGGCCATTCCAGCATTTTTACTGCGACTTATTAGGACCATATCCTGGATCAAAACGAATAAACCAGTTTTTGTTCATTGTGCTAGACCATTTTTCCAAATACGTATTTTCGAAGGCGATGCAAACGTCGGCAACTGTAATGGTTCTTTAGTACGGGGATTTTTCCAGCGTTCGGGGTCCCACAATTCGAATATAGTGATAACGGGAAGCAATTCATTTCGAAGGAGATGCAGCAGTTTTTTGAAAACTGCGGGGTTGTTCACATTAAGACGGGGTTATACTCCCCGTAGGCTAACGTTTAGGATGGAGCATCGCAAAGGTTCTTTGGATGTTGTGCCGGAAACCCTTTCGCGTTTTGACGTGGACGAACTCTCTTCTACTCCACCTCTAGAAATTGACTTGGCATCACAGGAATTTGACGGCGTAGAGTACTCGGAGCTGCGTGAAACAATTGAAAACAATCGCGAAGGGCTACCCGATCTACGCATAGTCGACAATAGCGTTTACAAAAAAGTGATGTTTTGAAGAGGTGTGGAAGAGGAAGAGGATTCGCTCTGACGTTTGTGGTTACCGGAAGGGCTGACGAAGCTCGAAATCAAATGCTCACACGATTCCAATGCTAGTTATCATGGAGGTTGGCAAAATACTTTAGAGCGTGTTCGGCAGAAATATTTTTGGCCGCAAATAGCAAAGGACATACGTTTTTTTGTGAACCAATGTGAAAACTGTAAGGCCGTGAAAGCCACCAATCAAGTGTCCAGACCCCCTATGGGCAATGCCTTCGTATCCGAGAGGCCATTCCAGCATTTTTACTGCGACTTATTAGGACCATATCCTGGATCAAAACGAATAAACCAGTTTTTGTTCATTGTGCTAGACCATTTTTCCAAATACGTATTTTCGAAGGCGATGCAAACGTCGGCAACTGTAATGGTTCTTTAGTACGGGGATTTTTCCAGCATTCGGGGTCCCTCAATTCGAACATAGTGATAACGGGAAGCAATTCAATTCGAAGGAGATGCAGCAGTTTTTTGAAAACTACGGGATTGTTCACATTAAGACGGGGTTATACTCCCCGTAGGCTAACGTCCCTGAACGAGTGAACCGAGAGATTGTTTCGAGAGTTACACAAGACGACGCCCCGATTACAAGCAGAGCTGACAAGCTAGGAAACATTCGCGAACACATACGGAAGAACCTTTAGCAAGCGCAAGACGAGCAGCCAACACGTACAACAAACGTACGAGGGTTGTGAGTTACCGGGAAGGACAGGAAGTATTCCGGAAGAACTTCGCTCTTAGCAATTTTAAGCAAGGCATAAATGCTAAATTCTTGCCTAAATATATAAAGTGTCGTGTTCTGCGAAATGTGGGCAATGCTTTGTACGATTTAGAGGACTTGAATGGCAAACCGATCAGTAGGTTCCATGCATCTGACATCCGGCCGTGACAATGTCATCCGTCACGAAGAGCGATACGAAAGTAAAGTAGTTTTTTTCCAAAATTAATAATCAAGTTTTTTTCTAAATTGTTTGTGTATACACGTTTTTCGCATAAGCTAACTTAGCGATAGGGTAAAACCTTGACCGCCCGAAGACTGCCCGGGGCCCAACTTTGCATGGCTTTTCCACGAAGCTAAGTCATGTGAGCTATAACTCGCTTCTGTAACTCTTCTCTACCGATTATTTCTCTACTGGTAGAGAATATACGTCATTCTCTACTACTCAGGCTTCTCTGGCCTAAAACAATAGAGAACCATCGCAACACCAGACTTGAAATTTTTCCCAGAGTTCGCTCGGTATAATTCTGACTCAAGCATTTCGAAAACCCCATACTTAATTACACAACCGAGATTGAGTTCCGAGTCGAATATGCTAGTCAAACTCTGACCTAACTTTTATTTTTTTCCTACCAGAATTACGAAAACCACCCTGACTTACTGAAACCCTTGATTGAACCTTTTAAGACATTAAATTCATTGTTTTACAAATACAGAATGATAGGAGCCCGACTCAGTATTAACTAAATCAGTAGACTTATTGTTCTGGAGGCCGACTAGACAAAACTGATCCACCCAGCATTACAAGCGAATACTGACGCGGAAAATAGTACAAGCGTTAACTCCAGTGGTCCCGTATCATAGAACTAAACTTATTAGTCTCCCAACTACGTAGCTACGGGGTTGTAATTCCTTGCCCGGCTAAATACTTTTTTTTTTGAAACTCCATATCTCAGGGGTGAGTCGTGCCCCACGTTTTTGTGATTTTACCACCTAATTCTCTTGCCGGGCGCCTTGCGAAGACAGTTAACCCTTTTTCCTGTCCGCTTCTGTGACGAGTCGTTAAGTGAAGCAGGTTTGTTATGGGTTACTGTTTGCCGCACAAAATATAAATACTTTATTTTTTCGGTGCATAGCACACCCGGTAGCGTGCCAGAAATTTCACCATCTAATAATTTTTCTAGAGTTGACGGCAACGCTAAAATTACATGGTGGGTCTGCAATTTTGCGATAGCTGTGTTTCTTTGCGGACAGCTGTCGCTGATTGTCACTAGTTCCTGCAAGTTTGTTAGTTTTATGTTAATAAACGCTTTCCAGCGAAGGCTAGTGATAGTTTCTGACAGTTGTCTGTAACTGCCCGTCTTCGCAGGATGGAATTCATAACTTGACACACCTGTTGGAATGTGGAGCACAATACATATCAGGGCTTATACCTTGGCATCTATTGCGGTAACTTGGTAGTTTGACAGCTACGTTTTCCTTTGTACTAAAACATTCTGGCGGAAACATTATCGATATTCCGATATAGGGCTTGTGCCAACAGGTAACTTTTATCCATGGTGAGATGATGCAGAAAATTTGCTATTGTGTACAAATAAGTTGTATTTTGCTGTGAAACGCAAAGTAAAATTTTGACAAGTGAAACACCACGCAGACGCTCGTGCAGAAGCTCTATTTTGTGTGTTGCAGAAATTGTTAAATTTGCATCTATTTCATAACTTGCAAGTAACGTATGTTATTTTTGTTTTATCAGATTCCATTCTGGATTGTCACTCTTTATAACCGCCAACAATATTCTGCCTTATCCTGAGTTTGGCCCGAAAATTGTTCATCAATATAAAAGTTGAATTTGGTAGAAGTAAAATCTAAATTTGTAAAAAAAACTAAATTTACATATACGCACACATGTACACGTATATATGTATACAAGTATTTACGCATAGGTACATACCTATGTATGCAATATACAGGAAATAAAGTTAGGTACAAAATGCAGTTAACAAAGTGTGATTGAATCTGACATTGCTCTCGGAAGAATCATCTTATTAAGTCAAATTGAAAATTTTTATGAATTGCGGACCGGATTTTTTTGTTCCTTATAGTATCTTAAAGGAGAGCCTACCCGAGTTGTCAATCACACCCTGTTGAATACACTTGGTATATACGTATATACATATAAGTAAATACATAGTGCAATGAGGTTAATCGTTGCGCTGGGTATGCAGTTACGGTTGCATGGCTATACTCAATCCCGACTCTTGCGTCCTCGTTTGCGCACTCTGGGCAACGTGAGCAACCCATGTGCGAGATGCGGTAACCAATCCGAGTGGAGCCTTGTGTCACGGCAGAAAGAGAGGGAGCTTCGGTGGGGCCACTCCGACTTATTCGGTTTAAGGGCTCACTGAATCCTGCAGCGTCTGTTCACCAGTAGGTGCGGCTGCAAGCGGGTGTCTGCTTGAAGCAAGCGGCTCGCTATATAAACGTGTATTTGGTGGCGGAACCACCCCCGTCCCAGCAATGGGTTGTGCGCTGGGTTTGGGACCCGCCACGTAAAAACCACTTCCAGTGAAGAAGCAAGGCAAAGCCTCGGATGAGACCCCCCCTTATGATGACGACCACGGCAAATATTTAAAATACTACGATTTGAGGGCATGCACCTGGAATGTCTGGACCCTTAATGGGGAAGGTGCCTCTGCCCGGCTGGTTGATGTCCTCGTAAGGACAAAAGCTGACATCACCGCCATCCAAGAAATGCGTTGGACGGGGCAAGGCAAGCAATGTCTGGGGCCTTGCGACGTCTACTACAGCTGCCATGTAAAGGAGCGCAAATTCGGAGTTGGATTTGTGGTGGGAGAGAGACTCCGTCGCCGAGTACTGTCGTTCACCCCGGTGGACG
>NW_016158283.1:103431-111428 GCF_001687245.7 Rhagoletis zephyria | reverse complement strand
GGGGGGGGGGGGGGGGTTCAAGGAAGGGATCTTTGGAATCACCGTCGGAAAATTGAGCCTCCACGACGAAACGTCCGACAATGGATTGAGGCTGATTGACTTTGCCGGGGCCCGAAACATGTTAGTATGCAGTACTAGGTTCAAGCAAAAAAATATCCATTAATCTACGTGGCTTTCTCCGGATCGAAAGACGAGAAACCAAATCGATCATGTTGTGATAGACGGAAGGCACGCTTCCAGTGTTTTAGACGTACGCACACTCCGAGCCCAACCATCGATTCGGACCACTATCTTGTTACAGCCAAGATACGCACCCGCCACTGTGCAGCAAAAAATGTGCGCCCAAATATGCAAGGAAAGCTTAACGTCAAAAAGCTACAATCTCAACAGACAGCCAGCGCTTTCGCTACTCGACTCTCACACCTGCTCTCAGAGAGCACTCTTCAACAAACCGACATATGCGAGCAGTGGAACCACATTTTCCGCTCATTAAGTACCGCCGCCGAAGAAGTAGTCGGATTTCAGCGAGCCCGAAAGAACAACTGGTACGATGAGGGGTGTCAGGAAGCTGCAGGCCCTCACACAAAATACTAATTTTTGGAAATTTTTTTATTATTAAAAAAACCAAATCACTGTCCGAGTTTGGCTTGTGTAATAATTTTCATACATATTTGCGTCTCATCTAAATATTTTATTATACTGAATTAATTGTAATGTTTTGTTTTCTTTATGTAGAAGCGTAATGAATAAATTGTTGAAAAACTAGTTTATGCATTTCTTCTATTTGTTTAAATTAAAATAATTTAAGCGCGAAAAGTGTTTCCTATGCTGTCCGACTTTGGCTTGGAGCCACTGTAAAAGCCCGCACAAATATCGCCTTGATATAACTTGTATCTAGCAACCAAGCAGATAGCTGAAAAACAATAAATTTTATCCTGTGAAGACGGCCATTGAGGAAGCAAAGCTGTTGAAGGGTTGTTTACCAACCAGTTCGGCTCAGTGTGACTGGGTCATGGTAACCCCGGACCACCTCGAACATTATTTTTTGACATTCCTCCTTGCACTGCGGAAAATTCCAGTTGGAAGAGTAACGGAACTAGTCTAAAAGACGCAGGAATATTTCCGCAGTGCAAGGGTATAAAACTTGCTGGCAACCCCATAGTCGGCCATTTGCCCATCAGTTTCAAAGAAAAGGAAAAGTGAGAAGTGCCGCCGTGTGATTATATTACAATTAAATATACAATTTCGCGGAAATATTCATTTAGTGCAACACAGTTATAACATCGTGTTAAGTTGTGTTCATTTACATTTATTACCATTTATTTACGTGAAATTAGTAAAGAAAAAAGAAAAACAAAGCAAAATGTGAAAAGTGCACCAAAATCAAGAAAAACAAAAAGTTAATTTTCGCTCGCGGAGTGATGTTATTGGCCCTAGGACGCGTAGATTGATACCACTCTCGATTTTCTTAATTTTTTATATAAAATTTATTATTAGTGCACATATTTTTATTATATACTAACCCTTTCTTTCACACTCAGCAACTGCCTAAGGAGCGGCACCAGCGACCGCGGAAGCGGCTATCAGCAACCGGGCTGAGCACCTGGGTCAACACTAGCGACCGCCTAAGGGAGCGGCACCCAACGACCGCCAAAGAGCGGCGCCAACCAACCGCAGAGCGGCACCAGCGCAATCGCCCAAAGAGCGGCCACTCAGCGACCGCCTAAGGGAACGGCACCCAACGACCGCCAAAGAGCGGCACAAACCAACCGCAGAGCGGCACCAGTGACGGCGGAAGTGGCTATCAGCAACCGGGGTGAGCACCCGGGTCAACTAAGCAACCGCCAAAGAGCGCACCAACACCAGCGACCGCCTAAGGAGCGGCACCCACTGCAACCGCCCCAAAGAGCGGTAACACAAGCGACCGGGGTAAGCACCCGGGTAACCAGCGCGCCCAAAGAGCGGCAACCCAGCGCGCCGGGGCACCAGCGAGCACCTAAGGAGCGGCAACTCAGCGAACCACCTAAGCGGCATCTTAGCAACCACCTAAGGAGCGGCACCAGAAACCGCAAAAGCGGCAACCAGCAACCGGGGTAAGCACTCGGGTCAACACAAGCGACCGCCCAAGAAGCGGCACCAACAACAACAACATCAACAACCGGGGTGAGCACCAGCAAACACCTAAAGGGCGGCAACCAGCAACCGGGGTAAGCACCCGGGTCAACACAGCGACCGCCCAAGGAGCGGCACCAACAGCAACAACATCAACAGCCGGGCAGAGCACCCGGGTCAAACCATCGACCACATCAGCAATGACAACAACCACCAACTATACGGCAACAACAACAAACCGGCTACAACAACAACAGCAGGCCCCATAAAGACCTGCTGCAAGAAGGAGTGAGTCCTTTGGGCCTACATATATATATATACACTTACATTTATATATGTATGCTAAATAAGAAAAAAGAAAATTATTAAATTGACTTAGAAAAAAAAAATAATATAATGATAATCTATATTAATAAAAATGTTGTGTTCGTATGTCACGGTCGTCCAAACTCGAGAACGGCTAAACCGATTTGAATAATTTTTTTTTTGTATTGTTCGGTATAATACCAGAACCAATGATATCGCAAAAAATTGGAGGGTTGCCATCTATTTGAAAATTTTTAAACCCAATTATATTGATAAAATAAATAAATTATTACAAATGGGTATCAATTAAAGAGTTTTAAGAAAGATAACTGCAGACAAATTGATAAAATAAATGAATTATTGCCATGTGGGTGTCAAACTAAAGAGTTTTACGAAGGCGTACAGCCGAAAATATGTTTGAAGAGTGTTGCCACCTGTTTGAATATTTAACTAAAGTACATGGATAAAATAAATGAAATATTACATTATGGGTATCAAATTAAAGAGGTTTAAGAAAGAGATCTGTTGGAAATATTTTGGAGAAGGGTTGCCACCAATTTTTAAATTTTAACTCAGTTAAATTGATAAAGTAAATTAAATACTGCTATGTGGGTATCAAAGTAAAGAATTTTAAGAAGGCTTACAGTCGAAAATATTTTAAAGGAGGGTTGTCACCTGTTAAAAAATTAAGCGCAATTTTATTGATAAACTCAGTTATTTTTATAAAATAAATAAAGTACGGTTATTTGGGTATCAAACTTTAGATTTTTAGGAAGGCTTACAGCCGAAAATATGCCTGAGGAGGGTTGCCACCTGTTTGAAAATTTAACTCAATATAATTGAAATAGGTATCAAATTAAAGAGGTTGAGGAAAGAAAACTTTAGGAAATACTTTTGTGCAGGATTGCCACTTATTTGAAAATTTTAACTCAGTTATATTGATTAAACAAATGAAATATAGCAATGTGGGTAGCGAACTAAAGAGTTTTTAAAAGTCCTACAGTAGAGAGTTTCTTTGAAGAGGGTTGCCGCCTGTTTGAAAATTTATCTCAATTAAATTGGTAAAATAAATGGAATGTTACAATATCGGTACCAAACTAAAGGCATTTAAAAATCTTGATTTAGAAATCTATATTTATATATATAAAAATGTTGTGTTCCTTTGTCACGGTCATCGAAACTCGAGAACCGCTGAACTGATTTGAATAATTTTTTTTTTGTATTGTTTGGTATCATAGCAGGATCATTTATATTACAAAAATAAATAAATGAAGTATTTCAATATTAAGGTTTACGGCCGAAAATATATTTGAGGAGGGTTGCCACCTGTTAAAATATAGGTATTAAATTAAGGAAATTTAAGATAGATGACTATTGGAAATATTTTTGGGAGAGTTGCCACCTTTTTGAAAATTTTAACTCGAAAGCTTAGTATGTTGCACCAATGTATTTTCAATATAAAGCGATAAAATAAATAAACCAACGAAAAATTAGTCCCTTGTCAAATTTGTTTGATTTATTATTATTTTTTTATGGATATGTACAAATGTAGAGCGGCTACGGACGATGTGTGGTGGCTGACGGCCGTTCCTGGTTGGATACGGGAAAATAAGTACCCGCTCTCTTTTCAATAGAATTGAGTTCAACCGCAAAGCGGTAAAACTGTTTGGAGGGGAAGTTAAAAAATAGTTAATTTGGCGGGAAAAATTTATGACAGTTTCTATTAAATACATGTTTACATGTATGCGTACATATGTACATATATTATTAAGCATTAGGGTGGATCGTTTTGGATTGATTAAATAAATGAAATATTGCAATGTGGGTATCAAACTAAAGAGTTTTAAGAAGACTTACAATCGAAAATATGGAACAAATGGGTGCCAAACGACAGGTATTTGAAAAATCTTGATTTGGAAATATTTTTTATAGGATTATTACCTATCTAAAAGTAAAGACTGAAAATATTGAAATTAAATGAAATATTACATAACTGGTTCCAAACGAAAAGTATTTGGGAAAGCTTTACTAGGGAATTTTTTTAAATCTTTCCACTTATCCAAAATCCGAACATTGTAAATAAATATAGAATTTACAACATCTTATCAAACGAAGTGATCATATTATCAACGAAGAGCTGGTACACAAATTACTTAATGTAGAAAATTTATAAACAAGTAATTTTTAAGCAAACAACACCGACTCCAATTCTCATATAAAATTGTAATAGTACCGTTAATTTTTTCATGATCCAATGAGCGGATCTAAACCAAATTAGTATGTGATCACCTGGAAATCGGTTGACGTGGTCCAAAGTTATGCGGTAACATGCATAAAAAAAATGCGACGAATTGATAACCTTCTCCTTTTTTTTGAAGTCGGCAAAAAACTACTGAAACAAATAACAAAATGATAAAATAGTACCGAAAACATAAAACTATCGCATCAAAGCTGTTTAAAAAATACCTAATGAAAACATAAAATTGTTGACACCATTCCCTAGCATTATAAATCAGTCAACTTTTAATCGTAAGCAATTTCGTTTGGGGTCGCCAAGGCCTACTACGTATATTGCGAGTAAAGAAATTTTCAATACCATGAGATAATATTATTATGATTATGCTTATCATTACTATTGTGAACTCCTATTCCCAATCAAGGATTCCCAAATTAAAGCGAAAGCAGAAGAGCATTTACGATCGCATGATGCAAATGTTAAGATAATAAGAGCTGCAGAACTGAACCATGTAGGAACATTTTTTTTACAAGGGCGTGTAGTTTCTGGCGTGTGCCGATGACATCGACATCATCGGTAACAAAAATCGCGAAGTCTCTTCTGCCTTTTCCAAGCTGGATAAGGAAGCAAAGCGAATGCGCCTGGTGGTAAACGAGGACAAGACGAAGTATCTCCAGTCACCGCGTTCGCGCCTTGGAACCCACGTCACTGTTGACAGTTATAATTTCGGGAAAGTGGAGAATTTCATTTACTAGGGAACCAGCACTATCACCGATAAAAATATCAGCATGGAAAACCCACGCAGAATTACTCTTGCCAACAGGTGCTGCTTTGGACTGAGTAGGCAATTGGGGAGTAAAGTCCTTTCTCGACGTACAAAAACCGCACTCTATAAGTCACTCATCATGCCCGAGCTGTTATATGCCGCAGAAGCTTAGACAATGACAACATTTTATGAGGCGGCTCTTGGAGTATTCGAGAGAAAGATCTTACGGAAGATATACAGGCTTCTACGCATGGGCGACGATGTTACCGTAGACGATGGAACGATGAGTTGTATGAGCTTTACAACCAAATGTACATAGTGCAGCGAATGTATATAGAGCGGCTCCGCTGGCTTAGACATGTCGTTCAATAGGAACCGAAGTTTCAGGTGTAAAAGAATTCAACTCGCAAGCCGATGGTGGTAGCAGACGAATAGGAAGCACCCATGGCAATGGAGAGACCAAGTTGGCACAGAGAGAAATGACTGGCGTTCTTTGTGGAGCTCGGCCAAAATGGCTTAGGCGGTTACAAAGCCAAAGTAGAAGAAGAATATGCAAATGATAAATGACGGAGTTGGGGGACCATTTTCTTGGATGCGCCAGGAGGAACTAGCAAAATATTCCTTATCAGATGGATTCTGGCAACGGTTCGATCAAAAAATTACATTACCTTAGCTATCGCTTCGTCTGGAATTGCTGCGACATTATTACCAGGTGGAAACATTGCCAATTCAGCTCTTTAGCTGCCATTGAACATATAAATCATCGAAACTCCCACGTGCAATATTTCCAGAGCATCCGGTATGAAAAAAGTTTACCAAAAAATTAAATTCATTGTTTGGGATGAGTGCACCATGGCACATAAAAAATCGTTTGAGGCTTTTGATCCATTGTTGCGGGATTTGCGTGGAAACGTTCAACCATTCGGGATATTGCTCGCAGGAGATTTTACGAAAACATTGTCTGTAGTTTCTCGATTAACACGAGAGATAAATGCTTGCCTGAAATAGTCAACATTGCGTCCAAGAGGAACATACATACACTGCAGCTGAAGTATTCGCGCGACAATAACTGGACATTGGGAACGCAAAGCTGCCAGTAAATGAGAACTGATCGAAAGAATGTTTCTTTATTAAGAAAATTAATTTTAGGAATCACGATTGGCTCAGTGAACAACAGTCGTTGCTTGATCTTTTACCAGACTGCCAGACCACTTGCTCACTTTGGTGAATACCACTAATGTTATTCAATCCA
Organism: Rhagoletis zephyria; assembly: GCF_001687245.7. Taxonomy (NCBI): domain Eukaryota; kingdom Metazoa; phylum Arthropoda; class Insecta; order Diptera; family Tephritidae; genus Rhagoletis; species Rhagoletis zephyria. The sequence goes on along the minus strand of NW_016158283.1, from coordinate 104,756 downwards.
GCATTCAACGTGAGGAAATAGCATATACGTCGATAAACACCGTTGTGGGAAAAGACCATCCAACGAAATTTTTGAACTCGATTGATCTTCCAGGGAGACCCCACATACTGAAATTGAAAATAGGTGTGCCAACTATCATGTTGCGGAATATTAATCAGCCAAATCTTTGCAACGGCACGCGACTCGCACTTAAGAAATTGATGAAGAAAGTAGTGTAAAGATTTTAACGTGGCCTTTCAAAGGTGAAGAATTCCCATGATTCCATTTAATGATGATGATTCAATTTAAAAGATTGCAATTCCCAATTCGATTGACATTCGGAATCACAATCAATAATGCTCCAGGTCGAACTTTGGAAAAGTAAGGTTTAGATTTAGATGCGGATTGCTTCTCAGATGTTGCGTGTTCCTGTGTCGGCAAACCAGATATTCTTGATATCTATGCAGAGAATGGAAAAACAACAAATATTGTGTGCACACGAGTACTTATTACATAACCAAACACATATGAAACGTATGCTTTGTTTCGTTAATAATTTATCGTCCATATAACAGAAGTATGCCACAGCAAAGCGTGTGTTTAGTACACTTGGTATATACATATATACATATAAGTAAATAACTATATATACACGCGTATACATGCATGCACATACATATATGCATGTATATACATAGTCATATATGTGAAATAAAAGGAACGAAGGAAAATATATATATACAATTAAATAAATAAATAAAACTAAATTAAATTGAAGTAAGTTAAATCAACTTAAATCGAGTTAAATTAAAATAAACTAAAGTACACGTCAACTAAGTATACATTTTAAATAAAAATACTTTAAAACAAAAGAATAACCAAAAAAATAACAAAATAAAAAACAACTAAACCAATGTAAACATTTGACTTGTTTTTATATCCTCGGTGTGCTCTCAGTTCGAACATGATTGTGTTGCTTATTGGCCGTTTAGTAAAATTTAATAATTTATTTTTGAGCTATAGGCCGTATGTTAAATAAAACATTAAATGTTTTTCTGTTTTATTTACTTTTTAGTTTTATTTTGGTCGATATTTCGCCTTCAGTCCAGGGTTGCGTGATTTCAAATCCTTTTTAATTTAAAATCCGCCTTTAATTAACAAATATATTTGATTTGTGATTTGATTTGTCAACCAAATATGAAATAAATTTTATTTGTGATTTGATTTGTCAACCAAATAAGAAATAAATTTTATTTGTGATTTGATTCGTCAACCAAATAAAAGATAAGTTTTATTTGTGATTTGCTTGGTCAACCAAATAAAAGATAAGCTTTATTTGTGATTTG
>NW_016158283.1:83611-100370 GCF_001687245.7 Rhagoletis zephyria | reverse complement strand
TCTGCGAAGTGCAGAATGAAAGTGCATTTGAACGAAAAAGCCGCCAAACACATATCTTTGTAAAGTAAACAAGCCCCCCGCTGCATCCCTTATTCGATAGTTCCGAATTAGTTCTAAATTCGACAAATAAGATCTAGTTCGTTCTGCGAAATAAAATTGTTTTTTTAAGAGTCCCACATTTCGCTGATTTTGAACTGGTGGGGATCTACTTACTATCGGACTGGTTCGTTTTTGGCGATAAAGATCTTGTACGGAACTAGAAATTTTATGCACCAGTCCGCGGTTTCCCTGCAGGGTATTGTACGTGTTTATTGATATATCTGTACTGTAGTGTTTTCGGACGGTACTAGCTCTTACTGCCAATATAGGAGTATTACATATATGAGGAAAACTAATAATTAAAATAAAGTAATTGTAAACAAAATTTTTTATACAAACAACAATACATGAAGTGCTGAACAGTAAGGTTAAGAAATGTTTGTATGTCATCTCAGCAGTGCAATGTTGTTGTCCGAAGAAATCTTGGCAGCGGACGGACGATGAGTTAAACAGGAACACACGATCACACGACACCTACACTGTAGGTTTGTTGTTGTGCGTTAGAACTAAATTGCTATAAACGTGAGCGCAATTGTCGGTGTNGGAACACACGATCACACGACACCTTCACTGTAGGTTTGTTGTTGTGCGTTAGAACTAAATTGCTATAAACGTGAGCGCAATTGTCGGTGTACGTTTAATAGTTCATCCTTTTGTGATTAGAGGTGTTCATAATATGTAGCACCTCTAAAACATAGCGTTTATTATAGATTTTCTCTTCTTGCAAGATTGCTACTTTATCAAGGTCGGGATAATGTCCCGTATCCTGGCAATGAGATGACAAGGCTGTCTTATTATCCGCCGAATTATTCCTCAACTTAATGTTTGATTTGTGAGCGGAAATCCTTGTCTTTAATATCGATTTTGTTGTCCCCATATCGCATACGTGGGACGCGTCGCCGCTGGATGGTATTCTATAAATTACATCAGACTTCTCATTTATTGGAATTTTATCTTTGGTATTTGAGTAAACTTGTTTCAGCGTATTGTCATAAGTAAAGGCTATGCGGAAATTGTCCATGTCATATATTTTCGAGTATTTAATTCTCTCAGATAATCGTGGTACATATGTCGCCGATTTACATATTTGGTTATTCCCGTCACTATTTGATTTCTCTTTACCGGTCTGGACATANGCTGGATGGTATTCTATAAATTACATCAGACTTCTCATTTATTGGAATTTTATCTTTGGTATTTGAGTAAACTTGTTTCAGCGTATTGTCATAAGTAAAGGCTATGCGGAAATTGTCCATGTCATATATTTTCGAGTATTTAATTCTCTCAGATAATCGTGGTACATATGTCGCCGATTTACATATTTGGTTATTCCCGTCACTATTTGATTTCTCTTTACCGGTCTGGACATAGAAGTCGCGGATAAGCTTATTAATTAAGCAATGTGGAAATTCACTTTTCCTCAGGATATCTTTGATAGTGGCAATGTTCTTCTAATGATAATTTTCGTCACTTATCGTGAGGACTCTTGTTATAAAATTTTTGGCGGTATTTCGAATTATTTTCTTCTCTGTCTCGAGTTAAAATTAATGAGCCTCCCTGATGCTGTAGGTTTCTTATACCAGTCAACTGTTAATTTGTTATTTTTCCGTATTATTAGGGTGTCCAGGTAGGGTAATTGTCCATCTTTTTCTATTTCTAATGTAAATTTTATTTTCTTGTTGTAATTGTTTAGTGTGTTAAGAATCTTGTCAATATTTTCTGTTTTAGCAATTGCAAAGATGTCGTCGACATATTTAGTTAGTAATCGGGGTTTGCTTTCAGCGTCATTTTCAAATTTGATTAATAATTCCTCCATTACTATGTCTGCGATAACCGGTGAAGCGGGGGAACCCATAGGCATTCCTGACTTTTGCTCGTAAATCTTGTCGTTATATTTGAAATAGCGATTCTTTTTAATGCAAAATTTTAATATGGTTAAGAAAAGGTCTTTGGTTAGAGTTGTATTTTCTTGTATTGAACTCCACTTGGAATCTATTATCTCTATGGCTAAATCCACGGGTATGCTTGGAAAAAGCGAGATGGCATCAAACGACACAAGACTTTCAACGTCGTAAATATATGTTTTTCCGATCTTTTCTTTAAACTCTACTGCGTCTTTCACATTAAACTTGGAGGACATGTTACATTTTTGAGCACGCGGACAACATATTTACATAGGTTATCGGACGGAGAACTGATAGACGAACATATAGGTCTTAGTGGGATTCATTCTTTGTGAAATTTAGGCAGACCGTAAATTCTAGGGGGATTGGCCGTTTTGCAAGTTAGGTTATTCCTTTCTTTTAAATCAATCACTTTGTTTGTGTACATTTTCTCTACAATTTCGTTATTTTTAGCTTGTAATTTATTCGTGGGATCCCGTTTCAAAACCCTGTATGTCGAAATGTCATTGACTATTTTCTGCATCTTTATATCGTATTCCGATTTGTCCATCATTACAGTTACGTTTCCTTTGTCCGCATTGAGAATTAAAAGTTGGTCATTGTTTTTTAGGAAGGTCTTAGTAGAATGTACGGTATCACGAATAAATCCATCTCTAATGGTGATTGTCATTTTATTGAGGTGGTCTCCTATTAATGTCGTAAGATTATTTCATTTCCTGATTTTCTTTATTTTTAATCGTCTGTATGCAGCTTTCCCCATCTGCAATAATTTTAAAAAGTGGAAAATCTTTCTTGGTCATTGGTAAGGCAAATTTAGGTCCTAAGGATAAGAGCCATTGAACGTCATTTGGAATTTGTGAAGTTGTTGTGTTTTGAAACCATTCTGGTACAGCCCTAATGTTAAGTAGTTGTTTTTGTTTGTCCCTTAGCTTTTCATACTTTTTGGTTTGTCTTTTCTTAATTATTTGTCTTGAGAGTGTTGATTATTTTGTTTTCACTTTCGAAAAACGCATTTGAATCGCGCATACTTAGTTGTTGTTCAATCTGGGCTACTACACTAAAAGCCCAGATTGAACAAAAACTAAGTACAAAAACAAATATTATAAAAACCGCCAAAAATTTTATAACAAGAGTCCTCACGATAAGTGACGAAAATTATCATAAGAAGAACATTGCCACTATCAAAGATATCCTGCGGAAAAATGAATTTCCACATTGCTTAATTAATAAGCTTATCCGCGACTTCTATGTCCAGACCGGTAAAGAGAAATCAAATAGTGACGGGAACAACCAAATGTATAAATCGGCAACATATGTACCAGGATTATATGAGAGAATTAAATACTCAAAAATATATGACAAGGACAATTTCCGCATAGCGTTTACTTATGACAATACGCTGAAACAAGTTTACTCAAATACCAAAGATAAAATTCCAATAAATGAGAAGTCTGATGTAATTTATAGAATACCATGCAGTGGCGACGCGTCCCACGTATGCGATATGGTATATGTGGGGACAACAAAATCGAAATTAAAGACAAGGATTTCCGCTCACAAATCAAACATTAAGTTGAGGAATAATTCGGCGGACAATAAGACAGCCTTGCCATCTCATTGCCAGGATACGGGACATTATCCCGAATTTGATAAAGTAGCAATCTTGCAAGAAGAGAAAATCTATAATAAACGCTATGTTTTAGAGATGCTACATATTATGAACACCCCTAATCACAAAAGGATGAACTATAAAACGGACACCGANGTCCCACGTATGCGATATGGGGACAACAAAATCGATATTAAAGACAAGGATTTCCGCTCACAAATCAAACATTAAGTTGAGGAATAATTCGGCGGACAATAAGACAGCCTTGCCATCTCATTGCCAGGATACGGGACATTATCCCGAATTTGATAAAGTAGCAATCTTGCAAGAAGAGAAAATCTATAATAAACGCTATGTTTTAGAGATGCTACATATTATGAACACCCCTAATCACAAAAGGATGAACTGTAAAACGGACACCGATAATTGCGCTCACGTTTATCGCAATTTAGTTCTAACGCACAACAACAAACCTACAGTGTAGGTGTCGTGTGATCGTGTGTTCATGTTTAACTCATCGTCCGTCCGCTGCCAAGATTTCTTCGGACAACAACATTGCACTGCTGAGATGACATACAAACATTTCTTAGTCTTACTGTTCAGCACTTCATGTATTGTTTTTTGTATAAAAATTTTTGTTTACAATTACTTTATTTTAATTATTAGTTTTCCTGTTTATGTTTAATATCTTCTTCGTGCTTGTTTGTTATTATCTGGGAACGGATTTTTAGGACCTAAAAACTTATAAAAAAGGCAAAATAAAATAACGAAATAGGCTGGAAAAGGCAAGATAAAATAGCGAAAAAGGCAGGAAAAGGCACTAGGTGTTGCAAAAAAGGCAAAAAAAGGCAAAACAAAATAGCGAAAAAGGCAGAAAAAGGCACTAGGTATTGCAAAAAAAGCAAAATAAGGCACTAAAAAAGACAAAAAATTCGAAGAACAATCAAAAAATACATTTATTTTAGAAATGTTTATATTACAAGTAAAAAGAGAAAAACTATGAACTAGTTTCATTATATGAACAATTTGTACTTTGAATCTTTGACTATTTTATCCTTTCGAGTTTCTAACTCATAAAACTTTCATCTGTATAGTTGTACCACAAGATGTATTTTGAAGTTTTCTGGCAGCATTTTCATTCGATTTTCGTGAAGAAAAGCTTTGAATGTACTAAATGTGCGCTCGACGCAAGTTGATACAAGTGGAGCCCAATTTAAATATGGAACGTTTGAAACGTTCATATTATCAGGAATAAGGGCGTTTTCCTCGCAATTTTAACCACACCCCTTTTTGTCTCCGAGCCTACGTTAGCTGAGAAAACCAACACCAATTTGGCAAGAGGTCCCTGCGCTTCTATAAGCCGCATGGGCATGTGTATATTTTGTATTCTTTAAAAAAAATTGTAAATGCTATAATCACTTTTTTAAAGGTAGAAAAGGCAAAAAAAGGCAAATATCTTAAAAAAGGCAAATATCTTAAAAAAGGCAAAAAAAGGCAACATCAAATGTGTATATATGGAATCAGGGAAAGCTAAATCGTGGACATTCTAAATCCAATATACTCTATCTCTTTAGCAGAAAAAAGGCAATTTCCATAAAATCCGTTCCCTGGTTATTATACATTTTATCATATGATTAGTCGACCGGACAAAGCTAATAGTGTAAGTCGTTTTAATGCACTTGTGCATATGTATGTATGTATGTTTTTGTTGGTTTATATTGTGATGATGTAAAAATATTGTTTTCCTTTTTTAGTCCTGAAGATGCCTTCAGACTGAAGGCGAAATATCGACCAAAATAAAACTAAAAAGTAAATAAAACACAAAAACACTTAATGTTTTATTTAACATACGGCCTATAGCTCAAAAATAAATTATTGAACTAAATTAGTTTTAATTAAACAAACATTAAAAAATCATAACAAACAAATGGCCACTATATAACATATACCAATCTAGATAAATAATAATATAACTAATATTAATAAACCTGAAAGAATAAGGAAAATAGAAGATTTAAAAGAAAATAATTAAAAACCTAAAACGAAATCAAACATACAATTATAGAAACATAGGAGGAATAGATACTAAAATTTAACTTAACTAGGATTACTTAGTTTACTCACCTGCTATTGCCCAATTTAACCTTTTTGGAACCACTTGACCTACTTACCCGAAATACCTACCTGACTTTCCTACCGGATTTACCTACCTGACGTACCTACCGGACATACTTACCTTTATTACTTACCTTACCTCAGTTTCCTTATACTTACCTTTGCGTAATCCCTTTAGAGTTAAAAATACTTATCCGAGTTTAGAGGATAGAATTATTTAGCTTTAGAAATTAGTTTTTTTAAGAAATGATAGGATTAATTAAAGGATCTTCTTGGCCAGATTTAAGGGGTAGCTGTAAATATTTATACCCATCATTTGGCTATCCATAACACTACAAAAACTGGAATCAGCATCAGCACCGTTGAGGATTTCCTCAAAGCATTGCCAAATATCCTGGCGAGTTTGCTCTTCAATAGAAGCTTTCACTAGAGTTCAGCCTTTTTCATATGATTCAACTGGTTTTGGTTCAACATCACCCAGTTTTTACATCTATTGGTATCAGAAAAAAACAAGTTTTGAATCCTGGGTTGTAAAATATAGCAACAATGAAGATTTACGGGATTATACGGGAAGCGGAACGATATGTAAGCATGTATTAGTTCGATTTTCATCACATCTATACTATAAAATAAAATTGATTATATGTAACATTTTTTTAACGATTTATTTCTCAAAGTATTAAACCGATTTTAATAATTTTCTTTTTTTTTAAACGAAGCATTTGCGAAAAAGCAACAGAGTGGCAAAGTTATTTTTTTTTATTCGTGGAAGATAAACAACCTTTTTTTGGGTGTAAAGTTACAAAAAAAAATGCAAGGATGTACAAGCATTACTGCCATACCTAAAAAAATGCGTCAGCGTTGTCTGGCTGTCAAAAAATTCTCATGCCCATACAATTTGTATGAAGCGTACCGAAAATACGCGGCGTCAATGCTAAGCGGTTGGAAAATCCGATTTTGACAGGGCGTTAGGTATTGAAGTTGGTTGCGGAAAACGGCGAAACTGTCATTTTTGTGTTACAAACACACAAACCTATGCTTATTGTTGGGGATATTTCTGCATTTGACGTAGCGTTGACGCTTTTGTTTAGGTATGGCACTTCGGCGCTAACGCTAGGCGTCAGAAACCGCTCCACCCAACGCTTTTGTTTAGGTATGGCAGTTATACTATTTGGTTGCCAAATACAGAGCGTAGCTACCCGAAAATTCTGTACATCTGTGTCCAACAAGCACGAGCTCACAAACGCGAACGAGATGTGTGTGAGCGACGTGATTGTTCATAAAGCTTTTTAAATACTATATTTTATAAATGAGACCATAACATACCTCCACAGGCAAACACCGATTGCCTACCAACTGTCATTTTGACGAGCAATATGATTATAAGTTTTTGTGTGTGGACACTTTGATGTCTTGATATAAGCATTTGTCACACGACGCCACCAGACAAGATTCTCTCTATTTAAGTATTTAAAAACATTTAAGTCCTAAAAAAACTTGGTGAGTAATTTCCTAAAACGTAATCATAATTAATCCGATAGGGAAGGGCTCCTTATTTTGATTTAGTATAAAATTTCGTCGATGTTATCGCCAGCACGCTTTTTTTCAAATGAATATATGGCTGTCAAACTACCAGATTGCCAGCAATAGATGTCAAGCAATAAGCGTTGACATACATATATTGAAGCCCAAGGCGAATTCATATAAGGTGGTATTGAACCTACAAATACAACAATTACTTGTATTTTGTTTTTGCTTTTAGCGGGATATTGTCAAATTTCAGCTATTCTTCCCCGAATGAATAAGGCAACAGAAAATACAAACATTCTCACGTTTTCACTAACTTACTAGCGAAATACAAAAGTTTGACAATCAAACGCTAATCACAGCTGATGAAATAACACCGCCTTATATAAATTCGCCTTGTTGCAGCCCATGAGAAATAGGCAGTCTCATTGGAAATATATTTTGTGACATGATTATCACGACATCAGTGTTTTCCTGTGGAGATAAGTCCTAAGAGAGTGAGAGTAAAATAAAAATACGTAAGCTACCCGTTTTTATACCCGAGCGCACTTATGCACAAGGGTATTATAACTTTGTTCACATAACGGTTGTTTGTAACAGAAAACGAATCGAGATAGATATAGACAAATGTATACATAAATGATCAGGATGAAAAGAGAAATCGATTAAGCGGTGACTGTCTGTCCGTCCGTCCGTCTGTCCGTCCGTCCGTCTGTGCACACGATAACTCGAGTAAAAATTGAGACATCTTAACGAAACTTGGTGCGTGCACTTCTTTCGGGCGTAGGACGGATGGTATTGAAAATGGGCAAAATCGGACAATAACCACGCTTACCTCCCATATAACGGTAATTTTCAGAAATACGAAAACTGCGATATTTTAGTAACTACAGAAGATAATTCACTCAAAATTGATATTTACAATAATTTTTAGGCGAAAAATAAGAATATTATAAATTTTTGAAAAATGGGCGTAGCTACGCCCACTTATGGTTACATGTGTATATCTTGGTAACAGCTGCACCAATTGGCCGAAAATTTTTAAAATCGCACAATAACCACGCCATATAATAACCATCCCATATAAAGATAATTTAGAGAAATATGAAATCTTCGATAAATTAGTAAATATGAAAGCTAATTTATTAAAAATTGGTGCTTGCAACAATTCTTTACCAAGAAATACGTTTATGATAAAAATTTTGAAAATGGGCGTGGCACTGCCCACTTATGATCACGTATATTCATCTCGTTAACCGGTCTACCAATTTGTACCAAACCCGGTATGGTTATTGTGCTTGCCACATAAAAGCAAAACGTTCAAAATTATTGAAATCGGACTAAAATTACGGCCACTTTTCATATAACGGTAAATTTCAGAAATGCTTGAAACTTCAATATTTCGAAATTTTAGGACGCTAATTTACTCAAAATTGATACACCCCGGCTTACCAAGTAGCGGTAGCTTTCGGAAAGGTGGAAAACACATATTTAATATTTGCGCCGGGTATTTAATGTTCGGCTCCGCCCGAACTTAGACTTTCTTACTTGTTACTTAGTAGCGTTCATTGTTTTTTATCTTTTGTCTTTGAGTTTATCCTCTATTTACCAAAAATAATCGACGAATCAGGGTTGCAGACGGAAAAGTAAACTTTTTATTACAGGATTATTTTAAAATTTGGATTTCAGAGGAGAAATTTTATTTCTTAATTGCGTTTTGTATAGATCAGCTCGAAAAAGCAGATGAATCTGGTCATAAGCAGTGTGATCGTTTTGATCCAAGTGGATCAAAAGTGATAAATTTTTCGATGAATTTTGGAGAGATACTTTTTTCAATTTTGATACTTTTCCAAATACAAATGAAAAAAAATTTGTAAATTTGTATGCATTAAAAAACATGTCGTGCACCTGTGGCAACGTACATCCAAAAGTTCATTGTCGTTCACTGAACGAACCTTTCATGTGTTGTGATTCATGGTCCATGACGAAAAACGTCAAAATGTGAATAAACGAACAGTATCATAGCGTTGCATTTTTTTATTTTCGCTATGTTCAATAACAAAAATTAGGGCTTGGTACTCGGTAATTCGGTGCTCGGTAAGGCCCTGTTTCCACAGAAAAACACCAATGTCGTGGTAACCATGTCACAAAATATATTTCCAATGGATACCGCCTATTTCTCATGGGCTGCAATATATGTCAGCGCTTATTGCTTGACATCTATTGCAGGCTATTTAATAGTTTGACAGCCATATTTTCACTTGACAGAAAGCGTGCTGGTGATAACATCGATGAACTATTAATATTAAATCAAAATAAGAATCGGCTCCCTATTGGATTATTTATGATAACGTTTTATGAAGTTATTCAGCAAGTTTTTTTTTGAAGATTTAAATGTTTTTAAACACCGAAATTGAGAGAATGTTGTCTGGCGGTGTCATGGGGCAAATGCTTATACATATCAAGACATCAATCAATCATACTGCTCGTCAATATGACAGTGGGTAGGCCATCGGTGTTTGCCTGTGGAGTTTTGCGCTAAGTTCCCCCCATGTATTTTGTGTGTGTAAAATTATTTTAGTATCGGTTTACCGGTTACCGAATCATCGTGGTGGAAGCTTTTTTTGGTAGTTGGTAAATCAGTTGTACGATATGCATCCAATTTTGAATCCGCCCGCTGCCGAAATGCATAACGCATTTGAGTAAATAAAATTTCTTAAATTTTTTGTTACAATTTATTTTTTTTTATAAGAAAAAAGCTACGAATCATCTGTTGACAAACATACTTTGTTTACCAGACTTATAATAATAATAATAGATTGGCGCTTACACATATGTTAGTGTTTGGCCGAGCTTCTCCTCCGGTTTGTGGCGTGCGCCTTGATGTTGTCACACAAAGCGGAGGGACCTACAGTTTTACGCCGACTCCGAACGGCGATTGTATTTTTATGAGAAGCTGTTTTTCATGGCAGAAATACACTCGGAGGTTTGCTATTGCCTGCCGAGGGACGACCGCTGTTAAGAAAAAACCTTTTTTCTATATATTTTTTGCGATGTTGCTTTGACCAGGGTTTGAACCCAGGCATTGTGGAGTGGAAGCGCGCACTGCTTACCACTACACCACAGCGGCCAGACTTAAGGTGTGGTTAAACGTGGCAATGCTAGCTCTTTTTCTAGGCATTTGGCTGTCAAAATGCGAAATCGAAAGTCTACTTTCCCGTGTAAAGAGTCAGAAAGTCCTTTTCGCAGATTTTCAGAAGTCACTTTCGGCAATAAAAATTGCAAGGTGTAATTGCAACTGAAATTACGCAAATCGCTTTCAGGAAATAATCTCAACTTGCTCATGCAATAAATGTTAAATTGTTTTGGAAAAGGTTTTTCATAAAAATTATTGGTTGTATTCCACACTGATGCATTGATACTTAAATGAAAAAAGTGATACATATTGATACATGTTAAGTCTTTTTTTCTGTTACAATTTTTCACAAGCCCGCGGTAACACTGGTCATAAGTATGTCGCTAAACAAAAAAATCGAATGTAACAATATTGTGAAATTTATTAAATGCAGCAATCTACCGGATATCCCCATCCGGCTCTTAATTTTTACATGTTATCCGGAATCCGGTTATCCGGTACATCCCTAATAAAAATAATCATTTCCGAATTATCGGAAACCTACTTCTATTTTCAACATAAATGCCACCCCATGCACTCTTTCTTAGTTCACTGAGGAAGGCGGTGCGTAGGTACATATACCTCATTGCCAGTGTAAACAAATTTAGAAACTATGCTTCAGCCAAATTGAAGGACCTTCTTGTCTGGGTATAAGGCACGATTGAGAGAATACAATTCTATCATTCTTGGGTATAAGGGGTAGCTGTAAATGTTTCTCTATTTCTAAATCGCTGCCTTTTTTCTTGTACGGTCGCTGCCTCGTCTATCCATCGTTTGGCTATCCACATCAGTACAACAACTGGAATCAGCATCAGAGCCGTTGGCGATTTCTTCAAAGCATTGCCAAATATCCTGGTGAGCTCCCTCTTCAAGACAAGCTTTCACTACAGTTCAGCCTTTTTCATATGATTCAACCATGATTCAATAATACAAGGTTGGATAAATAATGACATTTGTGTCATCCGACTGCCTTGTAAGGTTGCATTTGAGAAGGAAAGAGAAAGCGGGTAACAATTGCATCCCGTTTTGTGAAAAAGTAGTCAGGTAGTGCTGAAATGCGGTTATTGTATACAAATTGAATTAAACATATAAATCAATTCCACTGATCTACACAATAGACAAATGAATTAACTTTTTATGGTATATTAAAAATGCTATATAGATATTAAAAATTTAATAAATCAAGAATGAGAGAATTTTATTCTCATAAAATTCTGACCAAAGAAAAATCTTATCGACAAATATTCCTAAACATTCAAAATATGCCATGGTTTCATTAAAATTCCAGTATATATTAAACAAATGAATATAATTCAAACAAATCCTTTATTCAAAGGGACTATATGAATAAATATACAAATAGTAAAGATGCAATTGATATAATGTACATAAATTAATTCTTAAAAAAAAATAGTGGTACATTTATAAGCTTTGTGGTTGGTATTAGATGAAATTCGATTAGTTATGAATTTTTTGGATATTATATCCAAATTATTTGTTTCATTTAAAAATTACATGTTCAATATCTTAAACTATGTTCACATTGCAGCATAAATTACTTAATTTCGATCAAATTACTTCACATAAATTATGTGCGTTCACATTTTCATTCATAACTTCTATAGATACATATGTGATTAGCACGTGTACGTATAGGTGTGTGGTTTGTGCTTGATTAAAAAAAAAAAACATGGTTGCATAGCTTTAGGCATTTTTTTTAATTTCCTCAATAGTGGGGGCTAAAACAAATAAAAAATCTTTTTTCTTCATTTGGGTCCTGATTTATGATAAATTATCTCATATCTATTTCATTTATTGACAGATTTTACAAGGCGAAAATACTTGATTTCAGCATTATTTGCTTATAAATTACAACTGAGCCGTAAATTACGATAATGTGAACATATTTTTAAATTCATTAACATTTTTTTTTTTTTTAAATGTAAATTTTTGGTAATTTTTTCTAATATTTTCTCCAATCAGTCTCGTTAATTATTACATTTGTATTTTTTTCTCCAAACCATCTTGTTAACCATTACATTTGTTACAATTAAAAAATAAGGTTCAGTATCTGAAATTGAATTTCCTTTGGATTTACAAAGATGTAAATTTTGTGTAATGTTTTATATTACATATCGCTTGCGCATCTGCTTAAAAGCTACTGGCTACCGACTGCACCAGCGAACGTGGACGGACAAAGTGATCCTGACCTGCACTTGAAAAAATCGTTGTTAATATTTTAATCTTCACATTTATGGGCCCTGTACTTACTTGTAAGTATGCAACGGCTGCACTTGCACAAATAAATCGCTGCAGTTATAGTTCCGAGTGGGTTGCACAAGCGAAGCGGGGACGGACATATAAAACTTACTTGGAGCGGCTGCACTTGCTCTATAGAACGCTAGTTTTCAATAAAAAGTTTAAATAACTCCGATACTCTGCAAAGAAAGGTAATTCTCTAGTATAGGGTAACAACTGCTAAAAAATGTCAAGCGCAAAACGTCTCCCGTTATTGTTTTATGCAAACAAAATCATTTATTCAGTAGTATTTTATATATTTAGCTAATAAAACAGAGTAAACAAACTTTGCGCTTGCCAAAATTTTGATAACCTAAAATCGCTAGTATTGCCACTTAATTTCTCATTTCATTTATGGTTTACAGTTATTTCAGCTGAAATTAAAAGTAAGCGCCATGGAGTGCCGCAAGTGCGATTTTAAAATTACAACCTTTCCTAACCTCAAAGGAAAAGATTTTGAGAAGTTTTTGGTGGCTCATGGTGTCCTGAGAGACTCCATGGTGTGCGGACGGTGCTCCAACCCGAGCAAACGGGTTGGTAAATATGTGCCGCAGACAAACAACTGCAACAATTAATAAGAAGAAGAGGAAAGTGGTATGCTCATTCAGGAAAAGCTACTTTCACAATACTTTCTTCTCGGGCTCCCACTTGAGCCTGCAGGTTTGCAGGCTCGTGGTATTTTTCATTGCCTCGCCTTATCCGAAAACTGCGCTCATTGAACGGGAGGTTGAAATAGCCGCACAGACCTGGACTGACTGGGTGAGCTTCGCGAGGGAAGTCCTGGTAGACTAGAGCCTAGAGCACAGGGACGCGATGCTAGGCGGTCCCCGGAAGACCGTCGAAATTGACGAAGCCAAAATGGGACGCCGAAAATATAATCGCAGACCTGTGATTAATGGGCAGCGGGTGTTTGGCGGCATTGAAAGAGGGTCGAAAAAAATTTTCGTTGTCGCTGTTCCTGACAGAACCAGGGAGGCCTTACTCGAAGTTATTAAAGCAAGAATTGCCCCGAGGACAACTATCCTCACAGACTGCTGGAGGGCGTACGACAGGCTCAACGACCACGCTTACATCCATTTGAACGTTAACCACTCCCAAAATTTTGTCGACTCTGTGTCTGTTGCCCACACCCAGAACATTGAAAGGAGTTGGCGTGAATTTCTGTCCTCTATCCCTAAGTATGGTCGTGTGGACGACAATTTCGATGGCTACGTAGCGGAATACTTATTTACAGGCAAATATTGCACTATAGGAGAACGCATACACCAAATTTTTAAACAAATTGGAGTACTGTACAATCCTAACAAAAATTAATAACAGCAGTTTTATTTTACATAAAAGGTGAACACACCAAAACTGCGACACTTAGAAATTACTACCGGAAACAAACTAGAAGGCTTTGAAATTATTTTTTTTTGTATTATATAACTTGGAAGTTTAGATGTTATTAAAATGTTAAAATATTAGTTATTATTTACTCCATATGCAAGTGATCGGTATTTTCATCGCACACGCGCCATCATGTTCTGCACGACTGCATCATCGACATTACGCGATGCGCACAACTACTTTGTTTTGCACTCTTAAATAATTTTCACTCTTTCACCTGTTTTCTTCAAGATTCCTTTAACAATTGACCAATATTCCCCAATAGGACGTGGCTCTGGGCTATTGGGTGGATTGCAGTCGTGAGGTACAAAATTGATGTTATTTGCATTATACCACGGCAATGTGTCCTTGGCATAGTGGCAGGTTGCCATGTCCGCCAAGAACGATGTCCTACTCTTTATCTGTTGATAAATGACAGAAGACGCCTTTTGAGGCACTCATCCCGATAAACTTTATCATTCATTGTCCCGGATGGGAAAAAGGGCTGCTCTTACGGCCGCAGGAACAAATAGCTTGCCAAACCATGTGGTTTTTGGAAATTTGGACTTCATTTTCAGCTTACAACTTTCAGGGGCATCTTGACGACTTGCAGCAGTATAAAAATCTTGACCTGCAATATATTTTGAATTTTTATAGCAGTAGGTTTCGCAGTCCATAACAATGCAGTTGTATTTTTTAATTTAGAATTCATACAACTTCCGAATGCGGGATTTCGCTGTAACATTCTACTTTGCGCCTCGGCCTGGCGCTGTTTGAGCTGTAGAACATCTCAATGAAGCTTTCCGCTTTACCTTTTGTACGAAAAACTGCGATCTCCGTACGGATTTTGCAACATAACGCGACAAAATCTTCGGATCTCGCGAAAACGCACTGAGGACCTTCCGAGCACTGTTTTTATCACTTTGACCATGCTAACCCCCGCTCCCTGGATTTCTCGTAACTGTCAGGCCTTATTTGTACCGATTAAAACCCTGCAAACTGTCGAATAGTGCACTCTTTAATTTTTTAGCAATTTTACGTGTACTCAAGGCCGGATCATTTATAAACTCGTGCAAAATGGTTTGTCTCGTTTCTAGCTCGGTTGCCATTTTTAACTCAACTAGGAATCAAATTCAAATGAAATTTCTTCTACGTTCAACTAAGGTCATGGTCAACTTATGGTATTTGAATTTCAAAAATTCGTTTTGGGTAAATTATAAGCTTCCCAAAGTGTCGCAGTTTTGGTGTGTTCACCCTTTATTGTGTTTCTTTTATTTTGTGTGCTTCCATCATTTTTTAAAGTATCCTTTAAAGTCGGTTAAATATATATTTCACAGAGATATTTATATATATTTAACTAATTTTGAAGTAAATTTGACCGTCAAATTTATATATATATATGCGGTTTACTTAAAATCGGTTAAATATATAAATATTTCACGGATATTTATATATATTTAACTGATTTTTATCTAAACCTTCTTCCTTCCTTTAAAGTCGGTTAAATATATATTTCACAGAGATATTTATATATATTTAACTAATTTTGAAGTAAATTTGACCGTCAAATTTATATATATATATGCGGTTTACTTAAAATCGGTTAAATATATAAATATTTCACGGATATTTATATATATTTAACTGATTTTTATCTAAACCTTCTTCTATCCTTTAAAGTCGGTTAAATATATATTTCACAGAGATATTTATATATATTTAACTAATTTTGAAGTAAATTTGACCGTCAAATTTATATATATATATGCGGTTTACTTAAAATCGGTTAAATATATAAATATTTCACGGATATTTATATATATTTAACTGATTTTTATCTAAACCTTCTTCCTTCCTTTAAAGTCGGTTAAATATATATTTCACAGAGATATTTATATATATTTAACTAATTTTGAAGTAAATTTGACCGTCAAATTTATATATATATGCGGTTTACTTAAAATCGGTTAAATATATAAATATTTCACGGATATTTATATATATTTAACTGATATTTATGTAAACCTTCTTCTTCTTCTTATTTGGCGCTGTAACCGCCTAAGCGATTTTGGCCGAGTCCAAAACAGCACGCCAGTCATTTCTCTTCTGTGCTAACTGACGCCAATTGAAAATGCCAAGTGAAGCCAAGTCCTTCTCCACCTGGTCTTTCCAACGCAGAGGAGGCCTTCCTCTTCCTCTGTTACCAGCATCGCGGCCCGCGTTGAATATTTTCAGAGCAGGAGCGTTTCTGTCCATCCGAACGACATGGCCAAGCCAGCGGAGCCGCTGAATTTTAATTCATCATCAGCTCATCGTTAAATCGTCTGCGATATTCGCCATCACCAACGCGTAAAGGTCCGTAAATCTTTCGCAGAATCTTTCTCTCGAAAACTCCAAGAGCCGCCTCATCAGATGCTTTCATTGTCCATGCTTCCGCGCCATACACCAGCACAGGCATGATGAGTGACTTATAGAGTGTGATCTTTGTACGACGAGAGAGGACTTTACTTCTCAATTGCCTACTCAGCCCAAAGTAGCACTTGTTGGCAAGAGTGATTCTCCGTTGGATTTCAAGGCTGACATTATTATTGGTGTTAATGCTGGTTCCCAAATAAACGAAGTCGTCTACTTTTTCAAACTTGTAACTGTCAACAGTGACGTGGG
>NW_016158283.1:44013-82740 GCF_001687245.7 Rhagoletis zephyria | reverse complement strand
ATATATATATATATATGCGGTTTACTTTAAAATCGGTTAGATATGTATAAGGTTGATATATAAAGTAGTTGCTAACAATACCGAAAAGCTTTCAACACTGCACACGCCTTGTAAGGAAAACTGATTTATTACGAAATACTTATACAGTGGCAGCACTGTAGCAATGCAACTAACCGACTTTAAGTAAACTGCATATATATATATTTGACGGTCATATTTATATATATATGCGGTTTATTTAAAAATCAGTTAAATATATATAAATATCCGAGAAATGTTTAAATATTTAATCGATTTCAAGTAAACCGCATGTATATATAAATTTGACCGTCAAATTAAATAAAAATATAATATATACATATTTCAGAGAGATAATTTTATATATTTAACTGATTTCTAAGCAAACCGCATATATATATAAATTAGACGGTAAAATTTATATATTTGTGATTTACTTAAAATCGGTTAAATATAGATATAGGTATATATTTCACGAAGATAATTATATACATTTAACTGATTTTTAAATAAACCGCATTTGACCGTCAAATTTATATATATATATATATATATATATAAATTTGACTGCCAAATTCATATATATATATATATGCGGTTTACTTAAAATCGGTTAAATACATAAATATTTCACGGGTATATTTATATATATTTAACCGATTTTAAAGTAAACCGCATATATATATATAAATTTGACTGCCAAATTCATATATATATATATATGCGGTTTACTTTAAAATCGGTTAGATATGTATAAGGTTGATATATAAAGTAGTTGCTAACAATACCGAAAAGCTTTCAACACTGCACACGCCTTGTAAGGAAAACTGATTTATTACGAAATACTTATACAGTGGCAGCACTGTAGCAATGCAACTAACCGACTTTAAGTAAACTGCATATATATATATTTGACGGTCATATTTATATATATATGCGGTTTATTTAAAAATCAGTTAAATATATATAAATATCCGAGAAATGTTTAAATATTTAATCGATTTCAAGTAAACCGCATGTATATATAAATTTGACCGTCAAATAAAATAAAAATATAATATATACATATTTCAGAGAGATAATTTTTTATATTTAACTGATTTTTAAGCAAACTGCATATATCTATCAATTTGACGGTCAAATTTATATATATGCGGTTTACTTAAAATCGATTAACTTAAATATATAAATATTTGACGGATATTTATATATATTTAACTGATTTTTAAGTAAACCGCATTTATATGTATATAAATTTGACTGTCAAATATATATATATTTCACGGAGATAATTATTCAACAATTTATATAGAGCCGAGGCCGTTTTTTAAATGAAAATTTATTGTGGAAAAGCCACAATAATTTGAATAAAATTATAGTTTAAAAACCTAAAACCTCCGTATTATAATTGCCATTCGTACTGTCATCAGGTACGTAACTTGAGAATAGAAATCGCTGCATCTTTTAGGCGCATCAATATTACATAAATACATCCCGAGCTAATAAGGGGAAGGTAAAAAATGGTAGAAGTGATAGCTACTTCGGAAATCACCACATTTCCTCATCAGACTTCTTTCAGTAAGATTCGAACCGACGATCCCACTGACTCAGCCAGTTGCCTATGCACCGTGCTAAGTACGCCTTGTAAATTATCGCTTACTTTTTTCCACTTATTTTCATTTTTGTTATGCCAACACAATCAAGCGCAGCTATTCCGTTGCAATTCACTTGATCATGTGGTTGTTGGTATTGTTGGTTTTTGCTAATACTAAAAGTTAAACATTCTAAAAATAGAATTATTAGCAAAAACCAAAATACAATAAAATAAAAAAAAAATACCAACAACCACATGATCAAGTGAATTGCAGCGGAATAGTTGCGCTTGATTGTGTTGGCATAACAAAAATGAAAAAAAGTGGAAAAAAGCAAACGATAATTTACAAGGCGTACTTAGCACGGTGCATAGGCAACTGGCTGAGTCAGTGGGATCGTCGGTTCGAATCCTACTGAAAGAAGTCTGATGAGGAAATGTGGTGATTTCCGAAATAGCTATCACTTCTACCATTTTTTCAAATTATTGTTGCTTTTCCACAATAAATTTTCATTTAAAAAACGGCCTCGAGCTCAGTATAAATTGTTGAATATAATTGTTATAAGGCCAAAAAAATAACAAAAACAAATAACTTAAGGAGATAATTATATATATTTAACTGATTTCTAAGCAAACTGCATATAAATATAAATTTGACGGTCAAATTTATATATATATGCGGTTTACTTAAAATCGGTTAAATAAATATATATTTCACGGATGCTTATATATATTTAACTGATTTTTAAGTAAACCGCATATATATATACTTTTATATTATATAATGTAATATAATTATATATATTTAACTGATTTTTAAGTAAACCGCATTTGACCGTAAAATTTATATATATATATAAGCGGTTTACTTAAAATCGGTTAAATATATGTATAAATATTTAACGGGGATATTTATATATATTTAACTGATTTTAAAGTAAACCGCATATATATATAAATTGGACTGCCAAATTCATATATATATGCGGTTTACTTTAAAATCGGTTAAATATATATAAGGTTGATATATAAAGTAGTTGGTAACAATACCGAAAAGCTTTCAACACTGCACACGCCTTGTAAGGAAAACTGATTTATTACGAAATACTTATACAGTGGCAGCACTGTAGCAATGCAACTAACCGATTTTAAGTAAACTGCATATATATATATTTGACGGTCAAATTTATATATATATGCGGTTTATTTAAAAATCAGTTAAATGTATATAAATATCCGTGAAATGTTTATATATTTCACCGATTTTAAGTAAACCGCATATATATATAAATTTGACCGTCTAATTTATATATATATGCGGTTTACTTAAAAATCATGTTCCAGAAAAAGATATGCTTCTCTAGTTCGATGTGAACAGCTTGCGTACTGTTTTTTTAATCCACCACAATTGCACAAGAAACTTACTTATATTCTAAATCTCATTGGAAAATACCTGTTACTTTGACATCGCATGATTTTGAGGGAACAATGAGTAATAACAATTAACGTTACATATGTATGCAGTTAAGCTGTGCTAAACAATGCACTTATATGTATATGTTGGTATATGCATATGTATCCCTATGCGAAGGCAAATGAAAAACGTAAGAGAAAAAATAAGTGAAATGAATATGTGTGTTCATACATATGTACTTAGATAATTCAGTAACATTATTATATGTTAATACATATGTAATGAAGTAAAGTAATGAGCAAAGCGGTCGCGGCTTGGTATGCCTATGAGCTTATGTATACTGACACGGTGGGGCGAATTGACCAAACATGCTCCCACCATTGAACTGATAGGTTCAATCCAACATCGGCAGGGGGGCTACTTTGTGGACTGTGCGTCGTATGTCTCCTTTCGAGGTTTTGATGTCGATCACACGCACCTTGCCATCAGCACCAGGAACAACGTTAACCACCCTGCCAAGACGCCACTGTTGCGGCGATGTGTGGTCCTCATGGACGAGAACCATACGTCCAATTTCGATGTTGGCTTCTGGTGTCAGCCACTTTGAACGCTGCTGCAAGCTTAAGATATAGTCGCGGGACCACAGCTCCCAGAAGCGCTGTTTCAAGTATGTTACTCGTTTCACTGGGTTAAGCATGATGTTCGGTTTACGTCTATGTGTTGGTCCGGCATTGAAAGCAACGAAGTTCCGATTAACAAATGCGATGTAGTCAAGGCTTCGCCGTCATTTGGGTCATTTGACAGTGGTGTAAGTAGACGAGAATTTAAGATTGCTTCCACTTCTATGACGACAGTCTGCAATTCTTCATAAGTAAGATGAGCGTTGGAAATATTCTTCACTAAAATGGTTTTCATCGACTTAACCGCCGCCTCCCATAACCCACCAAATTGCGTCCCTCGAGGGGGAGTGAAATTGAAGTTAAACCCAATGTTGTTTCTGTAGTTGAAGACGGCTTCGACTGATTCTTCGTTGAAGAGTTGTTGTTTTATCTCTCTAAGTTTGGACTGGGCCTCAACGAAATTCGTTGCGTTGTCACAATATATACGCTGAGGGATTCCACGCCTACCTACGAAACGTTTGAGACAAAGCACAAAATTGTTAGTTGATAAATCTGAAACTAACTCTGCATGGATTGCTTTGGGTGCAAAGCATACAAAAATTGCTAGGTATGTTTTATATGGTTGTTTGCCACAGATGAGAAAGGGGCGCTGACTTCGCAAACGACTGGCGGGAAGATCGCCCATAATTTGCCCCATCAATTTGGGTTTGTAGTGGAAGCAGTGGATGCAGTTCCGAACTGTTTTCCGTGCCAATTCTCTAGCATTTACTACCCACACCTTTTCTCGCAGCAAGCTGATAAGAACTTTGGCTCCAGCATGTAAATGTTTCCTGTGAAGATGCTCCACGTAAAGTTTCGTAAAGCGATGGCTCTTTGGTAACATGGCAGTAAATTTTGCATCAAATGCGATTGGCGCCTTTGAAAGACGGCCACCGACCCGATGAATTGAAAATGTGGTTAGATTGAGGTCCATTTCATGCAAAAACGGTGTTAGCTTTTGAATGACAGATTTTGTTGGTTGTTGTTTTCGTAGGCATTGCATTTCGACAGCGAACTCCAGACGTTGAATTTCTGCTACGATTTTCCACAAGCACGTCTTCAATTCTGTGTATGGCTTGTTAAATACGCGAAATACATATGCAGTTGCACGAATCAAACGATGATAAGATGAGCTTCGATCGATTATTGAACACAAAGTGGATCCCTCGTTGCTACTATTGCTACATCGAAGCGCCTTTGTCCTACGAAATTCCAAATTAGCCTCCGGATTGATTTCCATACAGGCCATTCGGAATAATGCTGCGAAAGAAACCTAGGTCCTTTAAACCAAATTGTATTTAATAGCTCACCAGCGCTAGATCCACGTGAGATGATGTCTGCAGGAGTTTGTTTGCTTGGTACGTGTTTGCACACAATTCCTTTGGAATTCGCCCGAATTTCTGAGACTCGATTCGCTACGAAGCAGTTCAACGTTGATGAGTACATTTTAAGCCATTGTAAAACAACCTCAGAATCTGTCCAAAAATAAATATTAGACATATAACTAAAAAGCATTGCTTTAATTTTTTGCCATGTTCGACAGAGCAGTAAACTTGCACACAATTCCAATCTGGGGAGGGATTGTGCCTTTCTAAGTGCCACTTTCGATTTCGAAATAAGTAACGCAGTTTCGAATACGCCATTTATGTTGTAGATGCAGCAACCGTACGCGCGTCGCGATGCGTTTGCAAATCCGTGAATTTCGCACTTATTAGTCACCGATGTGAATACGTACCTTTGCACCTCTATTTTGTTGATAGACATGAGATCCGATTTTAGATGCTGAAATTTAGACTCCAAATCTGAAGGGAGCATTTCATCACATTCTAATTTCCGTATCCAAATTTCCTGAATTAGTATTTTTCCACGAATGGTGATTGGGCTCAACAGACCGATGATATCAAATATTTTAGCAATGGTTGATAGTACAGACCTTTTTGAAACGATTTGGTCGTCTGGTAAATCGTAATGAAAACAAAACATATCCCGTGATGGTTTCCACGACATGCCTAAAGCCTTGGTGATGCTTTCCTCATTAAATGTTAATGATACTTCATTGGACGTGAAGTCAGCAATCTGTTCACAATTGGAATGCCATTTTGTTAGAGTTAAGCCAGCACACTCTAAAACGGTGATGATTTTAAATTTGAGTTGTTGTAATTCGCTAATGGTCTCTGCCCCAGTGAGTAGGTCATCTACATAAAAACTATTACGACTCGGACTTGCTCTCACCGGGTAGGTGTTGTTGTTCAGCTCAGCGATGTGAAATTGGCTACGAATTGCGAGGAATGGCGCGGCAGCCAAACCATAGGTGACGGTGTGAAGCTGGTATAGTTGTAACTGCTCATCAGTTTCGTTTCTCCATAAGATGAGCTGGTACCGACGATCTCGCTCATCTATAAGAAATTGCCGATACATTTTTGAAATGTCGGCTGTTATAGCATAAGGATTTAAGCGGAACGAAAACAACGTAACGATTAACTCAGGTTGGATGGTAGCCCCGACCATGAGAATATTGTTCAATGAAACATTTGTCGAAGTACGCGCAGAGGCGTCAAAGACAACACGCAATTTTGTAGTTGTGCTTTGTGGTCGGAGAATACAATGGTGTGGAATCACGTAGTACGGGCTAGTGAAGTCGACATCTTTGATCCTCCTTCAAAAAATTGGAATACAATTGTTTAAATCTCCTTTTTGCATTTGCAAGCGAATCACCCAATGTGGTAGGTGACGCCTTAATTGGCAATCGAACCTGTATACGTCCGTCGATTTCCCAAAAACGTTGAAGACTGGAATTTAGGTCATCTTCGTTTGTGGCACGACTACGTTACACATGAAACAACGCGGTATGGTGGAATTTTCACAGCTTCCTCCAACTATCCAGCCAAATGAAGTATTCCGAAATATGGTAATCCTGAACGCATTCGAAAAATACTTCTGTGTTGAGAAGAACATCAATGTTTGTAAAAATATGGATCAGCGAGCTGAATTCCCTTGGGAATGTTCAACCGCTTGATATCTATCGGTTCAAATGGCTGTTGTGCAGATATGCATTTAGTTATTGCAAATTCTGAAGTTAGCGAAAAGTTTCCAACACGTGACTTGACTGTTGCATTAACAGCAAAATTCAAATTTGTGCGAATATCAGAAATACCTGAAATTTCCCTGGTTGATGAGTAGCGTTCAAGTTGCAAAAGTTTAGCTGTTTCCTCCGTCATGAGATTGATTTCGGAGCCCGAATCGAGTAAAGCGTGAGCTGGTTGCCATAAGCCAAATTTGTCTCTAATATATATAAGCGCGGTTGGTATGATTGCTGTTTTACGACTACGACTAGAGAAACAACAGAATTGTTTGTTGAAGTTTGGGATGTAGTACTTCGCGAAATAGTTGGAGACGATGACGATGCACCCTGTGCTTCTCTAGGTGATGAAGCTGATTTCTGTGCAGAAGATGAAACACTGTTAAAATGCAGTTGTGTATGGTGAGCCTGATGACATATGCGACAACGAGATTTGGATGGGCATTTTGACACCAAATGTCGGGTAGTTATCGTCTGTTACCTGGAAGGGTTCTACTACACTTAATGCTGGTCCAGATAAGCAGTCTAGAAGATAGTTGAACTTATCCACCTTAGCAATGGTAGGGTCTTCGTCGACCATATTCGAAAACGTGCGAATGAACCTTTTGTAGTCCGCTTACTTGCCGTCAAATTTTGGCAATTTCAATTTAGGTAACCGGTGTTGATGAGTAGCTCCCCCAAATCCTGTGGCGTTGAACATGCTAGATTCCATGGCAAAGATGCGATTCCTAAAAGTTATCAACAAGGAAAGAATTTTTGATTTTACCATTTCTGCTCTCGACATGTCGGATGGGTTTAGCGCCTCAATTTTCGCTTGCACTACACAAAATTGTTGAAAATAAGTTTCTACGATCTGCAGTCGACATTCGAGGACAGAAGCGTCGGACTCTATGTCTTCAATTCCAGCTCTGTCCTTCATGCTGAGCAGGTTGCGCTTTACCATGGTTCGTTGTTGAATAAGTAGCTCTAGTTGGTTCTGCGCGTCCGACGAGGCGCCCGATTCGAATGTATTTTGGGATTCCATTATACTGACGACTGCAGCTATGAAAGGCAGCAATGGTAGAAGTAAAAGTTGTATTAAAAGTCGAGCCGCAAAGTACGAAAAAAACGTCAAAAATAGCAATATTTTTCTTTATTAAGACTCCAAGATTTTGTATCCAACGAGGTTCTGTTACGGTCGCCAAACTCTGTTCCAGAAAAAGATATGCTTCTCTAGTTCGATGTGAACAGCTTGCGTACTTTATTTTTAATCCACCACAATTGCACAAGAAACTTGGTTATATTCTAAATCTCATTGGAAAGTACCTGTTACTTTGACATCACATGATTTTGAGGGAACAATGAGTAACGTTAACGTTACATATGTATGCAGTTAAGCTGTGCTAAACTATGCACTTATATGTATATGTAGGTATATGCATATGTATCCCTATGCGAAGGCAAATGAAAAACGTAAGAGAAAACATAAGTGAAATGAATATGTGTATTCATACATATGTACTTAGATAATTCAGTAACATTATTATATGTTAATACATATGTAATGAAGTAAAGTAATGAGCAAAGCGGTCGCGGCTTGGTATGCTTAATAGCTTATGTATACTGACACGGTGGGGCGAATTCTCCAAACAAATCAGTTAAATATTTATAAATATCCGTGAAATATATATATATTTAACCGATTTTAAGTAAACCGCATATATATATAAATTTGACCGTCAAATTTGCCTGCCTCGCAAAGCTCACCCAGTCACTGCAGGTCTGTGCGGCTATTTCAACCTCCCGTTCAATGAGCGCAGTTTTCGGATAAGGCGAGGCAATGAAAAATATCACGAGCCTGCAAGCCTTTTCCAGGCTCAAGTGGGAGCCCGAAAAGAAAGTATTGTGAAAGTAGCTTTTCCTGAATGAGCAAACCACTTTCCTCTTCTTCTTATTAATTGTTGCAGTTGTTTGTCTGCAGCACATCCAATATTTACCAACCCGTTTGCACGGGTTGGAGCACTGTCCGCACACCATGGAGTCTCTCAGGACATCATGAGCCACCAAAAACTACTCAAGATCTTTTTCTTTGAGGTTTAGAAAGGTGGTAATTGTAAAATCGCACTTGCGGCACTCCATGACGCTTACTTTTAATTTCAGCTGAAATAACTGTAAACCATAAATGAAATGGGAAATAAAGTTGTAATACAAGCGATTTTAGGTTATCAAAATTTTGGCAAGCGCAAAGTTGGTTTACTCTGTTTTATTATCTAAATATATACACCTGTATGCTGTAATCCGAAAGGTCGCAGTTACGAATTCGTAGCTCCGTTCCGAAAATTTGAAAATTGGTATGCTGTAATCCGATCGTAACTATCAACGGCGTTGCCAACTAAAATAGTAAAATTCGAAGTTCTTAATCAGCTGCTTTGACACAAACAAATCAAAATAAATATAATCGCAAGTGAACAGTGAAGTTTAAAAAATTGTTTAATCTTATTGGAAACGGCTTTTCCTTAATTAAGTAAAATATAATGGATTCAGTGGCCGATGTACTTTTGTCTCAGGAGAAAGAACGTGCTGCAGCCAACTGTTGCATTAATATACAAAGGAGATTGCTACGAGACACTTCTGATCCATTTAGCTTAAATGATAAATGTATGCTCCCTCTTTTTAAGGGCGTCCATTCAACTAAATATTGTGCTGCTTTAATTCTTGCAACGCTTTCCCAAAATTCCACCACATCCTCTTTAACTACTTTTACAAAGCCTCGGGCAATGTCCGGCCTTTCGCTCATGCATTCCACAAGTTTTTCGTATTGCGAGCGATTTGTTGTGATTGTCGACTTGATAATTTTGTAAACATTTAATAATAATTTTTTTTTTATTCATACTTCAACTTACATACATATTTTTGCGTTTCCACACTTTATTTTATTGATATTTTAATACAATTTGTTTCGCTCCGACGCGAGTTGCTATTCGTACAAAATCTCCGACAAATACATAAAAATGAAAGCTACGTCGGATTCAGGCATACCAACATTACGAATTTCGAAAATGGCCTACGATACGACAACATACGGCATACCAATTTTACGATTCGTAGCAAAATCGAAAATAAACTATTGTTGTTGTATGTATGGTGAAATATGGGCGATTTGTGTGTTTGTGTGTGTGTATTAAGTGAATAAAAAAGGTGCTATTGTGAAAAAGTTTTTTCTTAAAAACTTTTGATCGGGTAAAAAAAGTGAATTTTCTCTTTCGGATTCCTGTTATTGGGGTCCAGACGTGTCTAATGGTACCCCCTTTCCAAATTTTGACCAATTTTGGGGATTGAAATCCCACCTAGATAATTACCTTAGTGCATTTTTGGCGGGGTAATTGCCCATACAAAACAACGAAATTTAACAAAAGCTTTTTGTTTTAATCCGCCCACGGATTGTTAATACGGGGACCGAAACGCGTCGATTGGTATCCCTCCCGACATTTCCGGATCTTTTTAGCAGTTGTTACCCTATACTAGAGAATTAGGCAAAGAAATATGTAAACTACTGTTTTATTCAAAACGGTTTCTTTATTTTTCAATTTTTGGCATACTTGAATTCGCACAATAAGAAAATTAATTTCCAAGAAACAATCGATGAAAATGTCGGCAGTGTTGCCTGTTGAACTTTTTATACTTTTTATTTTAGTAGTAGTTTCTATAAATCAAAAAAGAAAACAACACAGGTTAAGGCAGAATGCGGGGACGAGACAACTGCCAGTTTATCCAACCTTGTATTATTGAATCATGTGATTCAACTAGTTTCTCCATGCAAACTAGGGATTTTGGAAAAGCATCGATGCATCGAAAATTGTAATGGGCGTTCCTGAAAAGTGGTGATACATTTGGTGAAGAGAGCATTCGCGAAGAAAAAATTTTAAATTTCCTATTTAAATCTGCATAGCGAAAATATTTTCGTCTCTCCATTTTTTGGAATAGATGGTTCTAATGGTTACATTTGAATAAAATGCCCATAGGCATGTCATTAAAATCTACTACAACATTTTCTAACTGGCATACATGTACTTTTACGCCATTATAATCTGGCGGATATGCTACGTGAACTGATGCGTAAAGTGATTTGTCAAATCTTCGTACTGCATCCGCTGTACCAAAATCCTTCTTTTCGATCCTGCCAACAAGAGAAACAGACGTCGCCGTTTCTTGGTAAATATACTGACATATTCTAACCACCGAGCTTCGAATATTCATAGAGTGATCACATTTTGTAATAAAATTTAATTTTTTCTCTAACCTTTTAGTAAATTTTATTAAAAAATTTACACGGTAGCGAAATTAATTTTTTTTTTTTTAATTTTTCGTCATTTTGCGTTTTCTACACAAAAACTAAATTTTATTTTATAGACGTATTCGCTTTGATGCACCCACGTACGCACGCTCACAAAATACCCTTTGGGCTGGACGAAAAAAAATTAATTTAACGCATCGACGACTAAAGGCAAAAGATTTCGTCTTGGAGCTAAAGCTCACAAAGTTCTTGCCATTTACGCGTTCAACTGATAAAGCATACTATCCGGAACTTTCTAAGTAAAATTTCACTGTCTCATGAAGCAAAATAAGTCTAAAAGCGAAATAACAACGCCACCTACGCGCTCTCTGTAGTCCCAAGAGCGGACGAACGCGTCAAACGCATGAACACGAGATTTGTAGTAAACACGTCGCAGAGCTTGATGGGCAGCTAGAGGATCGCGAGGACAAGAAAAGTGTTTGCGATATCCGAACTACGGTGATCACAGGCTTTGCGAGAGCGCACGTTGACGACAGCAAAAACAAAAAAAAAAAAAATATATAAAAACAAGCAAGGCCGGCACGCGCACTTGACGCACTGAATCTTGTTTGCCAAAGCCAAGTTTACCAGTCCAGAATTGCAGGCGTTGCGAATGATTTCGAAATATTCCCAAATCGCGTAAAAAGCAGTGTCGAAAGTAGACGGACTATATATGAAATGCATGCGGCAACGGTATAGTCCAAAGTAGTGAAAAAGTGCGAATTTGTCTAAATACTAGATTTTCTGGTAAAGAATCCGCAGTGCACGGAAAAATGCTTGATTTTTTTATAATTTTCCTCTACGCTGTTGTTGCCATTTTCTAAAATTTAGTTGTAAATATGTAATGGTTAAACTTTTACACAAAAAAATTCAGCGGAAAAATTTACTGTGTTAAGAAAAACTTAAGTGTTAAGAAAATGCCTCTAACAGCCACTTTCACCAGATTCATTTAAGTTAGATTTTCGAAATTTTGGTTTCACCAATCCATTTTAATTTGTTTTTAATTTTGATTTAAGTGACCTATGCTCTTCACTTAAATAAAAATTAAGTCTGAATAACCACACTCAGAGGTGTTACACGTTTAATCACCTGATCATTGCGTATCTGCTGCTTACTTGTATACCAGCCCTGCTATTACAACACAGCGTGCCAAAGCTTTCAAAAGCTCTCAGTACAAATGAAAGCTTTCGCTGGCCTAGTCTGTTTTACAACCACTTTTTGCTCACTTAAATAAATAGCTTATTGAAGCTGAAAATAATTTAAATGAGAATTAAATAAAAAATTAAATTAAAGTTAATTTCCACTTAAAAAGTTTGGTGAAACTGGCTGTAACTGCGCCCTGATTAATATTTTATAATATCCATTACACTAAAGTTTACTGTTAAAATTTGATCAAATCACGCCAAAAACTACAATCCCGATCATTAAAATTATCGAGTGATATTTTGGTAAAATATACCTAAAAAAAATGCTCGTATTAATTTGTGTTAATTCGTCCAAAAAAAATCTGATGTGGATGTTAGGATTCTTATAATAACATAAAGATCGCTAAGTGAACAATAGCAATCATCAAGGTCAAACATATACATACTTAATTATTTGCTGACAGCAAACATCAGCCATCCGTGATACACACCAGCACATAGGACATACCTACATGGAGGGAAGTACCTTCATCGATGGACATGTGTCGGTAAGTCAATCTAACATTTTACTTCATTAGTATGTTTGACAGAACTTCATTTATGTATGATTGGCGTATTGCGTAAAGACTCAGAACTCCCCTGCAGGGAAAGCTACTAGTTGTGAACTAGAATTCTACCAGTTTGCGTTTCAGCCCAACTAGTTCACGTTCTATTCTTTTTCAATGTTAGCGACTGGTATTTTTAACATTGCGATATCCTACGAGATGTCAATTGTCAGGCTATGCATCAGCATCTACTAGTAGAAATACTAGTAGCATCATACCAGTTGATGAGATAGTCTGCCAATTCATCCCCTATGAAAAGCATTAGTATGCCTTTTTGCTCGCGGCGCTCCAACAGTCGCAATGGCCGACAGAGCAAAGCACTCGCGTGGTATGCCTGCGGTACCAGGTTCAAGCCCGCGCGCAGGGAAAATTTTTTTTTTTATCTTATTTTTTTATTATATTTTTTTATAATATTTTTTTATTTATATTTTTTATTTAGGGTTTTTTTGTTATTATTAAATTTAATTTAAAAAAAATATATTTTTATAGCACAAGTATTTCTCCCCATATATTTGTTTCTTTTTTTTTTGTAATGCAACTAGATTTTTAAGTTTGTTATTTATATTTAAATTGAAATAATTATTCCTACTTACATTGATCTATGTAACTTTAAAAATCCTAACCACCTCCAAGCGGCCTCGAACCTGCGATCCTAGAACCAGAACCAGTAGTCTTCACGTGACTCCACAGCCGACATTTGTAAGAAAAGCAATTAATTGCGTTTTATTTTGGCATTTGGCAATTCAAAGGCAGATGTCGCTGAACGCTTAAGTTCTTCGAAAATGTCTAACCGGAAGGCACATACTAGTTTATGAACTAGTATTTTTTCTAACTGGTTTGGGTTTGGGCTACTATGCTAGCCAAGATCGATAGAATACAAGGTTGCGCATTCCCGCAGAATGACATTTGTGGCAACAGGTAAACAAAGAATATGGCGAATAACAATGTGTTGACAGTTGTAAATTTGCAAGTGAGAAAACGTGTTTTCTTCACGATTCACCAATTTCTCAAGCCATCTTTTAACCCTCTAGTAGGCTGAACCGTCTCCAGACGGTCGTTAACTAAACACCTTTTTAGTGCACCTATAATAATTTTTTTCTATATTCGTAAGGCACGATCTTTAGACAAAAATCGTACCTTTACGGCGGTGTAAATTTCAATCCGTTATGTCAATCCGTTTTATTTTAATCGGCAGTTGAATTACAGATTTTGAAAACACGGTTAAAATTAATTATTTCTTGCTATTTAGTAATTTCGTAATTAAAGAAATTTTTCTTTTGAANTAACCCTCTAGTAGGCTGAACCGTCTCCAGACGGTCGTTAACTAAACACCTTTTTAGTGCACCTATAATAATTATGTCACCATTCGAAATGGAGAAAATTGCTTTCGAACACAGACCGTCTACAGACCGGCTTGCCGACATACAAAAACCAAGTTTGCATTTTTGACCGTCTGCAGACGGGATTGCCGGTTCGTAGGTCAACATTGTGTAAGAGAAAGCTGAAAATATGTGTAAGTATATCGGCGAGCCCGTCTCCAGACCGTCTTGGTTTTTCTCCCCTGTAGGAAAACGTTACTGTCACAGATCGAAATGGACATCATGAATTTTTCAACTCATAAAAAAATTGGCCTACTAGAGGGTTAATATGGCAAATTAAGCACAACGCTAACAAAAGTAAAGTTCTGACCTGTCGAGTTTTTATAAAGTAAATATTAGATTAAAATACACACAAAAATGATGTCGTTTCATTAATAATAACATACAGCTTTAAATTAAGCTTCATTAAATATAACATAAGTGGACCTAGTTCCCTGCCATACAAATACAAATACAAACTTAATAAATATAATTTGACGTATAATTACTAATTACTAAATTGAAAGAATAACCTGGTTACTTGTGGACCGCTAAGGTTCCCACCTAGAAAACACAACACTTTTTTTTTTAACAACGATATAATAAAGATTTAATAAAAAGAAAGATTTAAAATAAGCATAGCAGAAACTTGTGCACGTGGTTCTGGCCCATAGGGGTATTACCATTGTGTATTAGTGGAGCGACGATTGGATACATCGAACTGAGGTCCAACTACACCAGTCAGAAGATAACATACACGGAGGAACAACCTGGAGTATGCGGTCCTAACTCTTAGGAACTGGCCACTAATCCAAAACACAAAAAAAAAAAAAAGGTATACAACCACTCTTGAAATGTGTTCAAAAGAATAGGTCTTATTAATTAACTATTTGGAATTTTCGTGTTTGTATTGCAGGTGCCGAAAAAGTGATAATATCTTGTCGCAGCGCATGTTTTCCTGCAGATTACCTCCGATTTTAGTTTCTAATTTGTGGTATTTCAACGTTTTCCTTACGCTGGTGTCTAAATTGTAGGGCTTCTCCTGCCAGCAGAACCCTACCCACTTTCTGGCCAAGGCGTCGTCGCGGGGAAATAAAAAAAACTGCATTTGGGGCCTTTGCCCCTACGGCTGCTGCAATTCAAAACACGACACGACATTTTTATAAAGATTTTATTACAAATAAAACGTTTTTTACTTCAGAATGCACGAATTACTTCGATTTTTCACTTGAAAGTACGCAATACGTTTGCAATATGTTCGCACTTGTTTATAAACAAAAAGTTTGTTTACGTATTGCCATAAACGTCAAAGTCGGCAAAACCAAAGTAACGGTTTTGGGAATCTTCAGTTCATTACACCATGTATGCTAGCAGCATTGCTTGTATAAAATTACACTGGAACAAATTCAGGTTAGCAAAAGTTTAATTTATTTAATTTTTTTACTTAAAACTTTTCATAACTAACATTTCAAAATTATATTTTTTTCCATATTTTTATAATTTCTTTTTCAATGTTTCATCAAAACCAACACTGAAAAAATTGGTACATAAGAAATGAGAAGTAAATCAATATTAAGCTGGAAAACGTAAGTTTTGTATAATGATTGTTTTCTTTTCAAATGAAATTTATTGAAGAAACTGAGAAGCATAGATCAAACAGAAAGCAAAAGAGACTTAGTTTTGTGGAAAATATTTTCAAAAAGCATGACAAAAAAAAATTTCCAACATTTTGCTTCATAAGCACTACAAAAATTTTCTAAATAAATTTTTTTTTAACAGATTGAAAAATATCAATTAGTCGACGAGTTATAGCCAAAAAACCATATAAACAATATGCTGAAAATCGGCATTTGACTGCAAAGTTCGAAGGTCGATTAAAAAAAAATT
The DNA here is from genome assembly GCF_001687245.7 of Rhagoletis zephyria. Taxonomy (NCBI): domain Eukaryota; kingdom Metazoa; phylum Arthropoda; class Insecta; order Diptera; family Tephritidae; genus Rhagoletis; species Rhagoletis zephyria. The sequence continues at coordinate 66,672 of NW_016158283.1, read as the reverse complement.
CGAACTAACATAAACAAACGCCGCGATACGAGTCTTCTAATTTAGCCTCTATTTTCACCCCTCACTCTCAGAATCGACCTATTTTTTGCTAACCTGAATTTGTTCCACAGTGTTATTTAAGTCCGCCTTCCTAGCAGAGAGCAAACCGCCAGTCGTGCACTTTGGCATTGGTTCCATACGGTCGTTTGCTTCGCTATGTTAGCAGTGATCATTCTGCTTATGTTCATTTTAAAACCTGGTTTTCATATGTGCATCGATATGCAAACGCTAACTAAATTTTGTTTTGTAGATCAAAAGCTCGTATTCTCTGAACAAACGAATTTTTGTTATTTGATTAAAATTTGATATTTGGAGTATCTTAAATAACTATGGCGTTCTAATTTAGCAAATATGTTTTCCGGGTAATGAAGTGAAGTGGTAAGCGTGCAAAAGGGGCCTTATAAACCACTAAATGGCACTGCCTTGCCCGCGGGTTAAGCTCTTTTAATCTTTGTATACATTTTGTATGGGCGCGTGCAGAGAAAAAGCTCTCTCTGCGCATCGCTGTTATAAACAAAATTTTTTTTATGAACGCAAGCAAAGGCCAAGGTAGGGCGGGCATGGAAGAGCGAGCGCGGATCGATCATTGCTGCTCACAGTGTGCAAACATACTATGTAGTTTCTGTCTTGTTCTTATCATTTAGTTCCTGTTTTTGACCAGCCATTCTATCCATCATTTTGTGTTTTTTTTTTACTTTTTTCGTTTAAATTAACCACGGTTACAATTTTTTTTTGTGATACAAAAAAAAAAATAGGGGCTCTGTAATAGAATCGTAATGGCAGAGGGCGCTTGCTAGATGTAAAAACGGGCCCCGACATATTACTCCCTGGTTGTATCTCGTTACTTCTTTTCTTTAGAAATTAGAATACACGTTTTTTTTCGGAGTGATGTTTGCGTGTCTTTCACCGAATCACCTGAACTCGCACTTCAGACAATCCCTACATGTTTAGTATTTTTATCATTACAAAAAATTGCAGCAAACGGCATATTTTCTTATCCGTAAGGTTGTAAACTGACTTCGGTTAAAGTGCCCGAATTTGCTGCTTCAACCCGTGGTTAGGTAATTTTCACTTTGTAAAATTAAGTAACAGACCTTTCTATAGTAACCCAATTTTTCTATTTAATTTTGTTATAATGCCTTCGGTATTAAAATAAGTTGTAGATCCTTGCTGGATCTTCGACTATTTGGCGGGTTAAAGGCCAGGTAGATTTCGACCGCTTGGCTCTCTGCAGCTCATTTTTGACTACTTTAGGAATTATGCAAATGAAATGTAAGTTTTGGCAGGCACATATGAGTGTTCGTAGTTTTAAAGAATACAAAAAAAAAAGATATAGTATTGATTTGGATTTACTTAATTTTAGCTCCAGGTAGCAGTATTTAGTCCAGCAATGTCTTAAGTCTGAACGATTGAAATTATTGAATCTATGTACCTACTCAAATCCATAACCCAAGTGATTAATTTTTTTTAAATTTATTTGCACACTGGCAATCAATCCTTACCCTTTACGAATTGCCACATACGGAAAACATTGCAAGATTCATTTTGTTGAAATTTAAATTTGTAATTATTCTTTGATTATTATTATTTTTATACATTTTTGGTTACTAAAATGGAAGTTGTCCACAGTAACGAGAACTTGACAGCTATTCTTGACAGTGATGTTTGTGCCTGCACGATATGTCTGCAGGACATGAAACCCGAGCAAGATTGCCTGATAACGCTCTGTAATCACGTTTATCACAACCAATGCATTACCCATTGGCTTATAGATTCACAGGAATGTACCTGTTGTAGGAGAAAATATTAATTTGAAGCAACGTCCACAAGAGCAACTTCCGGTCGAGGATGCCAATAAATCTTCACGAGGTCGAGGAAGAGCTCAAGGAGCCATGCCTCGATACCATACAAGACAAGCACAGCGTAGACTTTATGAGGAAGCTGCAGCTGATGCATTAAATCTACCCGGAAACTACCGAAATTTTTCACTTCCAGCACTTGATGCTCATAATTCGCCATCCAATGCTGATGGCAGCAATACGCATCATTCTGCACCAAACGGTGCTCGCTCTTATCACCACCGACATGGTCGGCATAACCCAAATTTTAATCAAGGTCAAAACACAAATGCTATAGAAAGATTGGTCAAATGGTTGAAACGACAGTTCAACGTATGCTCGCAAACTTGAATTTACGAACCCCTCCACCAAATGCCCCAAACGGTGCTTTTGTAAATGCTAATATAGCCAATGATCAGTTACCACATCCGAATAATTTTAATACCAATTTTGACTTTTTGCGACCAGATAGGGTAACTACCACTATACAAAACTGGCGCATTACTTTTGATGGCTCATCAGAAGGCCTGAGTTGTGAAGAATTTATCTATCGAATTCGGTCACTAACGGCTCAAGCGTTAAATAATGATTTCGCGGCAGTTTGCAAAAACCTGCATATCATACTTTCTGGAAAGGCTAAGTCGTGGTACTGGAGGTACCACAAGCAAGTACCCCGAGTAGAATGACAACCATTCTGTGCAGCTTTGAAGTACGAATTCAAAGATTACCGCTCTAATTACGACATTCGCGAAGAGATTCGCAATCGAAAGCAACGCCCTGGCGAAACTTTCGAGCAATTCTACGACTCGATTGTTACGATCGTTGAGCGTTTACCCATTCCCTTAGGGGAATCGGAGCTGATCGAAATGATAACAAGGAATTTAAGACCTGACATACGGCACAAACTTTTATACATTCCTATTCACTCTATAGCGCATCTCCGCAAACTCGTTAAGATGCGCGAACACCTTTTAAACGAGGAATCGTATGGACGCGTTCAACCAGCTCGGGCAGCCATTCCTAGACGCAATGTAGCAGCACTAAGTGCAGAAGATATGGAGGAAGAAAATGGTGACATAGATACAGCTCCAATATCAAGGGTTGAAGCAATAGTAACAAATACAAGCACACTCGTTTGTTGGAACTGCGATGTCGAAGGTCACATGTGGGACATGTGTCTGCAAGACCGCAAAGTTTTCTGCTATGGCTGCGGGGCCAAGAACGTTTACAAGCCGCAATGCGAAATATGTCTAGCAAAAGTAAAAAACCTGTCAAAGGGGGCGTTCGAGAAGAAACGGATGCCACCCAAGTAAAATTACAAAATGGTCACTATATTTCACTACCGGCTAGCTCAGCCACATCGCAACCAACCAACGACGTTTTGAATTATAAAATTTTAAAGCGCGAGGAGAGCGCTACTGGTTTGGATAAAATCATCTATCCAATCAGACCATTGCACCAACGCATGCAGAATTACCTTCAAGTAAAAACCCGGATTTTCAAAGATTACCCTAAGAACTCAAATTCGCATGGGAAGCCACGACGGTTAACTTTGCGATTAAGACGCTTTTGGAAAGCGTTGCGTGAAACCAAACAATGTCTTGTTTCAGCAGTTTTAAACAAAGAAGATTCGCTCTATTACGCTAAAGTCAAACTTCTTAATCGCACAGTGTTCGGTTTACTGGATACTGGCGCAAACATCAGCTGCGTGGGTTCGACGCTCGCAAAAGAAAGTATTACCAATTTGCCCCAATTTAAGAGAATACACTCAAATGTCAGAACAGCTGACGGTTAACCCCATCAGGTATTAGGTAGTTTGACAGTTAACATTGAGTACAAAAACGAGTCAAAAAAACTTAAGCTATTTGTCATACCGTCGATAGAACAAAACTTGATTCTTGGCATTGATTTCTGGAGAATTTTCGGCTTAGCGCCAAACATCATTTCTAATGTATCATCAGACCATTCTGTGAATGCGCTCAATACAAACTCTGGCAACTCCGATTCGTGGTTGTTGACTGAGGGTCAAGGTCAACAGCTCGAGGCGGTTAAAGCTTTATTTCCCGATTTCGGAAAGCAAGGTCTAGGCAGAACAAAACTGCTTACGCATGATATTGACGTTTCACCAGCGGTTGAAAAACTTATGTACAAAGAGGTGGATAGATCCAACAGCGCCTGGAGTTCGCCAATGCGCATGGTCATTAAGCCAAATAAAGTTCGCTTATGTCTGGATGCCAGAAAAATAAACGAAGTCACCAAGAAAGATGCGTATCCGCTTCCATTGATAGAAGGCGTATTTTCACGATTACAAAAGGCACATATTATAACTAAAATCGATCTAAAAGATGCATACTGGCAGATTGCGCTTACTGAGAGGTCAAAGGTCTTCACCGCATTTACAGTACCTGGTCGGCCCCTGTACCAGTTCGTTGTAATGCCATTCGGCTTGTGCAACGCTGCACAGACAATGTGTAGATTAATGGATGAAATCATCCCACCTCATCTGAAAAATTGCGTCTTCGGTTACCTGGATGACCTTTGCATCGTTTCGGATACGTTTGAATCGCACCTCTCCGTTTTAGTACGAATCGCGGAGCAATTCCACAAAGCAAATTTAACGATAAACATCAAGAGGAGTCAATTTTGTGTTTCCAAAGTTAAATACCTTGGCTACATTATCGGCCACGGCGGTATTGCGACGGATCCGGAAAAAGTTGAATCCATTTTAAATTGGCCGACCCACAAAACGCTTAAGCAAGTACGTGGTTTTCTTGGACTAGCAGGGTGGTATTGGCGATTCATCGCAAATTTCGCCGAGGTAACTTTTCTTATCACTGAAGTCCTTTCGGTTAAAAAGAAATTCCTGTGGGCTGAAGCTGCGCAAGCCGCATTCGAAAAAGTGAAGCGACTGCTAACCACGGCTCCTGTGTTGCAAAACCCAGATTTTCCAAAAAGTTCTACGTGCACTGCGACGCTAGTGACTTTGGGATCAGCGCGGTTTTAGTTCAGCTCAACGACGACGGTGACGAATGTCCCGTGGCATTTATGCCGAAAAAGTTAAACTCCGCGCAATGAAACTACAGCGCTACCGAGCGCCAATGCTTAGCTGCAATTGAGGCTATAGAACGCTTTCGCTGTTATTTGGAACTGCAAGAGTTCGAGGTCATAACTGATCACTCTAGTTTATTATGGCTTATGCGGCAACCAAAGTTAAATGGGCGATTAGCCAGATGGGTTTTGAAGTTGCAAAGCTAAAAATTCACAATCAGTCACAGGAAAGGGAAAGAAAATATTGTACCGGATGCCCTTTCTCGGATACACGAAGAAGTAAACGCGTTGAAAATGGGGCCACAAATCGATTTAGATTCACCACATTTCTATGGCGAAGATTATGGTGCGCTGAAAGAAAAAAATAGGAAAAATGCAGAAAAGTATCCAGACATGAAAATTGTGGGAAAATACGTATATATAAAAACGCAGCATTCGGACGGTACCGCTGATATAGAGCAGAATGCTTGGAAACTTTGGGTCCCTCTTGAGCTTCGCAGCGAAGTACTGTCGCACGCACACGACGACATAATTGCAGCTCATGGTGGGATCGCAAAAACATTAGATTTGCTTCGCAGGAATTTATACTGGCCAGGAATGGTAAGAGACGTCAAGACGTATGTCAAAAATTGTGACACGTGTAAAATGACCAAAGCGCCTAACGTAACTTTGCGCCCTCCGATGGGTAACCAAGCGATTTCCGATAGGCCCTTTCAACGGCTATATGTCGACATTTTAGGACCCTACCCAAGAAGTAAGACTGGTAATATTGGTTTGCTTACTGTCATGGATCACATGTCCAAATTTCATTGGCTTTGTCCACTGAAAAAATTTACCACCAACCTAATAGTACAGTTTCTAAAAAATCAGATTTTCCTGGTCTACGGAGTGCCTGAGATTCTTGTCAGCGACAATGGCTCTCAATTTAAAGCCAATGATTTTGCGGCCTTCCTCCGCTTTATATTCAACCCAATCAAATGCTTCTGAGCGCGTGAATTGCTCTTTGATAGCCGCTATCAGGGCACACCTGAGAAGCGAGTGGGACATCAATATAAGCGCAATAAGTTGTGCCCTCAGGAATTCACTCCATCAAGCATTAAACTGTTCCCCATATCATGCTTTGTTTGGCTTCGATAACTCATGGGTCTGCATACGAACTTTTGAGATACCTTCAGCAATGGGATGAACCGGCAATTAGGCTGTCACGTGGTGACGAACTTATTTTAGTTAGAGCAAAATTGAGAAAAAATTTAACTAAAGCTTTCGAGCAGAACAGTAGGCAGTATAACCTGCGGGGCGAAACCCGTATCTTTTAAAGTAGGACAAGAAGTTTTCTGGCGTAACTTTGTCCAGAGCAATTTTGGAAAAAACGTCAATGCTAAACTTAGTCCTGCTTTTCTTAAAGCGAGAATCAAGGAAAGGGTAGGAAATTCGTATTACTTATTAGAAGACCTTCAAGGTAGGCAAATTGGTACATTCCATGGTAAGGACATACGTAGCTAATCAAGCTTTTTCAGGCTAATGCTCCTATTTAGAAAATATCGCAGTATCCAGTTATGTAATGGGCGTTCCTGAAAAGTGGTGATACATTTGGTGAAGGGAGAATTCGCGAAGAAAAAATTTTCTATTTAAATCTGAATAGAGAAATGGCATTGGTTTCATACGGTCGTTTTCTTTGCTATGTTAGCAGTGATCATTCTGCTTATGTTCATCTATATGCAAACGATGAACTAAATTTTGTTTTGTAGATCAAAAGCTCGTACTCTCTGAACAAACGAATTTGTTTCCTTTTTGAAAGTTTGCAGAAATTACTTGTAAATGCTCTATTAATTATTATAGAACACTTTCAGAAGAACTATTTAACGGTTAGAGATTTTCTTTGTTGTTGTTTTTGTTTGAATTTATTGTGGTAATTTTCTTTCATTAAGATTATACATAAGAATGCCTATATATAAGAATGCAGTATATACTAGATATACATATAAGTTTAGCAGATAGAACTTCATTGAAATTCAGAAAAAGTTTTTGTTATTTGATTAAAATTTTATATTTGGAGTATCTTAAATAACTATGGCGTTCTAATTTAGCAAATATGTTTTCCGGGTAATGAAGTGAAGTGGTAAGCGTGCAAAAGGGGCCTTATAAATAAATTTTTTTTATGAGCGCAAGCAAAGGCCAAGGTAGGGCGGGCATGGAAGCGAGAGCGCGGATCGATCCTCGCTGCTCACAGTGTGCAAACATACTATGTAGTTTCTGTCTTGTTCTTATCATTTAGTTCCTGTTTTTGACCAGCGATTCTATCCATCATTTTGTGTTTTTTTTTTTTACTTTTTTCGTTTAACTTAACCACGGTTACAATTTTTTTTGTGATAAAAAAAAAATAGGGGCTCTGTAATAGAAGCGTAATGACAGAGGGCGTAGGGAAGAGGTCGCGAACCCCCAGCCACTGCTTGCTAACTGTAAAGACGGGCCAAATATGAAGACTCTGAAGCGGGTAATTCGCCCATATTACTCCCTGGTTGTATCTCGTTACTTCTTTTCTTTAGAAACTAGAATAAACGTTTTTTGTCAGAGTGATGTCTGCGAATTAACTTTTGTTGAGCCCGGTATACGTTTTAAAAATATCTTAAAACGTATGTCTTGTTGCAAGACTGATACCAAACAAGACTGAATCCAAACTATTGGTGTGTTGTTGCAAGACTGAATCCGAACTATTGGTGTGTTGTTGCAAGACTGAATCCGAACTATTGGTGTGTTGTTGCAAGACTGAATCCGAACTGCACTTTATTCAAAAAGAATCTTATTTATAGCTTAAAATTATGTTTACATGATTTTCAGTTGCACCCAGAAAAAGGTTTAGTTATAATAACCAAGATTTGGTTATAGTGATCAAGTGGCATAGTTGGATATGGCGAAATAAATATATAGTTCACGAAAGTCTGCAATTTACTTAAGACTTCTAGTTGGGACAAATGTATATTTGTTAATAATTNATGAATATTAGAAGCTTTAATATATTTAGTTATAATTACCAATCGATGGTAATAGTTTCCAACCCTTGGTAACAGTTCCCAAATATTGTCAAAATTCGGGAACTAAATATCTTTAGTTCTCGAAACTAATCCTTTTTCTCAGTGTGTAATTTCCAATTAGTTCTTTTGGAATTTTGTTATTGGAGATATTAAGTTTCATTATTTATTCGGCTGCAGTTGTTTTGCAGAATCTTGTTAATAACATAATTTAGAATTGCGCAGTTGCAACTTATTTCTTAGTCAAAATATTTATTCAGCTGCAGTTGTTTTGCAGAATCTTGTTAATAACATAATTTAGAATTGCGCAGTTGCAACTTATTTCTTAGTCAAAATATTTATTCAGCTGCAGTTGTTTTGCAGAATCTTTTAATAGCATAATTTATTAGTTTTGGAACTGCGCAGTTCCTTTACAGTTGCAACTTTCGTTAAGCCATTGTTTACTCAGTTGGTTGCAGAAGGATATCAAATTACATCTTCAATTAAATCAGTGTTATTCCATTGGTTTAATTAGATTTCCTCATATAAGTCCAACCAACAATATGACCAACTGCATTATTGGAAATTTGTTTATATTTATAATTTAGTTGAAAGGCAAAGGCTACTGTTAACTCCCCCCTTTCTTTAAAAGAATCGTCCCGATTCTTCAATTTGGTTTGTTAAATGATTTATTTCTGTAGTGAGTTCGTGCAGCAATTCTTCTTGTTTTTTCGAATGTCTGCTTTTATTCCAAACTTCAACTATTTTATAAATTTTGAAAAGTATATATATTAATACTATTATAAAGACAATTGTTACAAAAGTCCAAAATACAGGGTGTGACTTAATTTCAGTTTTGACAGAATTAATTAGATTTACATTTTGAAATTTTAAATTATAATCTTCTGATTCAATATATTTAATAATTTCAAAATTATTCAAATTATTATTCTTAACATATTTCCAAATTTTTGAATCAATATTTTCATATACTGTATTATCAATATTTGTGTAATTTTCAAAAGTAACAAGGTAAACTCCATTTACGATATGATTGTCAATTGTATGATTTCCTGAAACTAAAATCGCTCCTTCTTTAATTGCATCTATTTCTTTATTTTTTTCTCTAAGTTTTTTACATTTAGCTCTTTTTGCGGACAAAACATCTGATAAAGAAGTATTGGTATTATTAATTTTACAATAGGCATTTATCAATTCCTTTTTACAATTATTAATATTTATATATACTTTTTCACATTTTGCAATTTCATCTTCAATTAGCAATTTACCGTCTGTTTGTGCAATTGCTCTTACTTCATAATATTTACAATCAAGAATAATTTTTGGATACTTAATGTATATAACTATTACATCTTTATTTTGTAATATTTTAAAAATAGAAATGTCCATTAAATCAGTTATAGTCAATCGTCCATGTTCACTTTGAGTTATATTTTTTATTTCATCTAAATGTAAAATTGCTGGGTTTAAAATTCCTACTTTTGCCATAGCTATTGTATGAACTAGATTTTGTAATTCAATCAGTAAAAATTTATATTTTTGTTTCATTAATAATTTAATATGTGAATTTTCATTTATATTTTTAATTGTTTCTGTTAATCGAGTAATAGTTTTAAAAATTTCAGAGTTTTTTGTATATTGTTTATTGTCATTTTCGATTTTAAGTTTTGTGCAAAAAATATATCCAGGTGAACCTGTTCTCCTTCCTCCTTAGGTATGGGAACCTCACCTATTGGTATTTTTTGTGGATGTCTATCATATTTATTTTTATTACAAATTTCACAATTTCTGATGTATTGCTTAAATTTTTTATGTATTTCAGGCCAATAATATGAAGTAGAAATTTGCTTCATATTTTCCTCGTAACTCCTATGTGCTCTATTATGCGTTTGCTCAATTATTATTCCCTGATCTTCTCTATTTAATATATCCATGGGAAAATTTTTTGCATACAAAAATTTATTTGTAAATGTTTCTTTTAATTTAGCCTTAATTTCATATAGGTCCTCCGGTGTACAATGTATTGCAGTTACAATATTTGGTTGTAAAAATTCTTTTAGAATGGTCATTAAATTTTCGGGCGTATCATATCTACCCGTTCTACCAAAATTAATGAGAGATTCATGTATTGTGAATCGTCCCTTACTAAGTAGTATCTGTTGTTTGAATTGATTCAATGGTTTCTTAGTCTCCTGAATTTGTGTATTATCAGAGCTTTCTGCTGAATGCTGCGTTTCTATGTCTGAAGAGTCATCAGTCATATTATTTAGGTTTTGTCTGGATAAGGCATCCGCGACTATATTAATTTTTCCTGGTTTACAAATCATTTTTGGAGCATATTCTTCAATAATAGTATGCCATCTTTTCATTTTTACATTAGGATTTCTTGAAGAGACTGCGAAAGTCAAAGGTTGATGATCTGTATGTATTTCTAAATCTGATACTCCATAAAGATAGTTTCTTAAAGTTTTTAATGCCCAAACTATGGCATAAAGTTCCTTTTCATTTGTTGCATAATTTTTTTCCGTTGAATTTAAAGTTTCAGAGATAAACGTAATGGGTTTCCCCTCCTGGCTTAAGACTCCACCTATCGCGCCATTTGAGGCGTCGGTTGCCAGTATAAATTTTTTATTAAAATCTGGTTGATTTAATTCTACTTGGTTAATAAGTAATTTCTAATTTTTCTTTAATTTCTCAAAGGCTAAAATCGCATCTTGTTCTAATCGAACCTCGATTTTTTTAGACATATGTTGAGACACATGACCATTTTCCCCTGATAAATGTTTGGTTAAGGGTTTTGCTATTGCTTAATTTTTAATAAATTTTTTAATTAATTTTTTTATTGGAACATTTGGTCCAACGTTTTCGCCAGCAATTCACGTTCACGTTTGGTTTTGTGGTCTACAGAAGGCATATCCTCCATTGTCGTCTTAAATAATCTGACGAAAGCGTTATACCGGGAAGAAGTCCTTGCGGCTCGATAATGAATCGTCCTTGAATCTGTATAGTATAGTAGGTGGCAATTTCTAAACTGGTGAGTATCATTGGTCCACATTCTGTTTAGTCACCGTAAGGCAAGGACCGCAATGGTTCTGATGGTTGATTTAACGAGAGTAATTTGACTTTGATCCCTGGTGCCTCCGAATCGACGATTTAGAGCAATAACTCGGCTCCAGCGCCACTAAAAATTTTCATAAAAAATTATCATTAAAATCGTTTCGGTCGTTTAGGAAGAGTTAAGCCACCAGAATAAGTCTTTTACCTACTGACACTCTTCGGCTTTTTTTTCCATACAAAAAACTTTCACGCATTCGTTATAGGGAGAAAATGCGCAACATCATCAGCGAAAAAAATTCTCAAAAATCAACGGTATCTTATAGCCATTAAAAACTAGGACTTTATGGTACTGAAATTGAGTGAACTATATTTGTCATTTGTCATCAAATAAATGAAAACACATTGTCAAATGGGATCAAAAACGGTATATCGATTGATTTAGATCAGGATAGGTCTTCAGTCGTGTACATGCGCTGCTGAACCAGCTATATGTCCGTCTTTGGCCCATGTCGACAAATTTTGACGTCAAAATATGATATAGTGAAAACCAGCCTTAAGTATAAAGTTTCATTTATTCATTCATTTATTGAACAGCTAACACTGATTTTTACACCATTTTGATAAAAAGTAAATGAGTATAGGTGACCATTAGGGCAAGGTGCAGGAATAGTACTTTCAGGGATGGTAGTCTGGAGTTCTAGCTTTAATTTAAGTCTACATAGAAGGTTCTATCACCTTTTGCTTAATTGCGGTAGAAACTCAAACTTCCCAAAATCAGTTATTCCTGTTCAACAAATGACTATAAGTGACCATCAAGCAAAGGTTCGGCAACTTGCAAGGATAGTATTCGAGATTTTTAGCTTTAATCAAAGCCTAAGTGAAGGTTCTACCACCCTTTGTATTTTTGCTAGAGCTTCTCAAATATGGAAAAAACGCGATTTTTTTACACTTTGACCACGTTTTTCTTAAAATCTGGAGCTGGTGGAGACTTTATGCTTACGGATTCGTAATCAGCACAAAAAAATTCGGCAAAAATAGCGTTAACATTTGCTGCATCGACTTTTTTCCATTTTTGTTGGCCTGTATAATAAGTATTGCTAAATAGCCAATACCCGCATATTTTCGCCGCCTTCAAACACATTTCGAACTGTAAAACAATGACTCGATTATATTCTACGCATATCTATAATTTCAAGCAAATCGGACCATAAATAAGACTTTTTCGAATTGATCGGTCCCTGGCCCACTTAAAGGAAAAAATGAATCCTATATGCTAATCTAGGCAAAAGGCTACCAACGAACCAAATGCATTTTTTTAGCGTAGCTCGACCCCTGCGTCACCTATCAGAAAAATTAAAATTTTGTGCACTCCTTGTTCTAAACACCTTTCCAAAACAAGCTCCCAATGAATTTCACAATTATCCGAAATTTTCCAAGCTTTCGTCGAAAGAAGTTAAAATTTTTCGCGTTCTTCCGAAATTTTCCGTGATTCCATTTAGAATTTTCTATTTTTCCATTCGAATGCCATTCCGAAGGAATTGCACTCAAAATTCCATACAAAAAGATTAATTTTGGATTTTTCCAATTTTCCGACTTTCGCGGAGGGTTTTTCCAAATTTTTTTTCTTAAAACCCTTCTCCTGGCAATTGCGAACAATTAAAAAAAATGTTAGCCAAATCAGCCCAACCGTTCTCAATTGATGAATTACTATACATTTTTCACACCATTTTTATATATATGTATAGATGTATAGATAAGGAGCAGCTGTTCGTAAACGGCGGTTTCCGACTGAGTTTCAGTTTTTTTGAAAAAGTATACATACATAGGTATCTTTTGCTGTCATAAATATATCGATGGTCCTCTACAATAACGACACAATTCAAAATTCAAAAAATAAAATCTCGTACTATTGTTAAGCCGCTCATGTCTTTAATCGTTGTCTTATACATGTATAATCTTTACTACTTACTTTAGTTAGGATCAGACATGGGTTAGCCAAGGATTAGAGACATGAGCCTCTTAACAGTAATAAGGGATTTAATTTTTTGAATTTTGAGTTGTGTCGTGATTGCAGAGAACCATCGATATGTGAACTCTTATATTTCGATAATGAAATAAATTCGAGCATAAATACGATTTTTAGTTACATATACATATTTAACTCAATTTCAGCGCCACCTGGCGGCAAATTTTTTTCGAAAGAATTATTTTTCCTTTTATCAATACATATTTTGAATCTGAGGATAATCGGACCATAAACACGATTTTTAGTAATAGCTCGACTCCAACCTGGCGGTTCTTTGTTTTGCAATGGTATTGTTTTTCCTATTGTCAATACATACCTCGAATATGAGACGAATCGATTTTTGGTTATAACTCGTCTCCAACGCCACCTGGCGGCTCTTATTTGCAATGGTATTGTTTTTCTTATCTATATACATATATAAAACATATAAAACAAAGTCGTGTTAGTTACACCATTTATAACTCAAGAACGGCTGGGCCGATTTTTATGATATCTGTTTTTTGAAATTGTCTACCTCCCGAATATCAGACTAACTATTAAAACAACCGCTAGGTGGCGCTGGAGTCGAGTTATTAGTAAAGCCCATATTTATGGTCCGATTCGCCTCATATTTGAGATAGGTATTGACAATAGGAAGAGCAATACCATTGCAAAAAAAAGACCCGCCAGGTGGCGTTGGAGTCGAGTTATTGCTAAAAATCGTGTTTATGGTCCGATTATCCTCAGATTCAAAATATGTATTAATAACTGGAAAAATAATTATTTGGAAAAAATTGCCGCCAGGTGGCGCTGAAATTGAATTACCTATGTATATGTAACTAAAAATCGTATTTATGCTCGCATTTATTTCATTATCGAAATATATGAATTCACATATCGATGGTCCTCTGCAATAACGACACAACTCAAAATTCAAAAAATTAAATCCCTTATTACTGTCAAGAGGCTCATGTCTCTAATCCTTGGCTAACCCATGTCTAATACTAACTAAAGTAAGTAGTAAAGATTATACATGAATAAGACAACGATTAAAGACATGAGCCACTTAACAGTATCGTTATTGTAGGGGACCATCGATATATTATGACAGGAAAACATACATATATGTATGTATACTTTTGCAAAAAAACAGAAATTCAGTCGGAAACCGCCGTTTACGAACAGCTCTTCCTTATCTATATATGTATATAAAAATGGTGTGAAATTGAGAACGGTGGGGCCGATTTGGCAAAAATTTTTTGTTAGTTGTTCGTAATTGCCAGGAGGAGGTTTTTACGAAAGAAAATTTTTGGAAAACCCTCCGGGAAGGTCGGAAAATTGGAAAAATCGAAAATTGATCTTTTTGTATGGAATTTTGTGTGCAATTCTTTCGGAATGGCATGCGAATGGAAAAATAGAAAATTCTATGTGGAAAACTCGGACAAATCCGGAAGAATGCGAGAAATTTGAATTTTTTCGACGAAAGCTTGGAAAGTCTCGGATAATTGTGAAATTCATTGGGAGCTTGAATCAATTGGGAACAATTTCCTCCTATGTTTCATAACCGATTCGAATGAGTGCTGCTTTTTTGGAAAGCTGTTTAGAAGAAGGAGGGCACAAAGTTTTAGTTTTTCCGATAGTGTCGCAGGGGTCGAGCTACGCTTAAAAAAATGCAGCTGGTTCGTTGGTAGCCTTTTGCCTAGATTAGCATATAGGATTCATTTTTTCCGTTAAGTGGGTCAGAAACCGAACTATTCTAATCTATTCTTATTTATGGTCCGATTTGCTTGAAATTTAGCACGTATGTAGCTTATTGGCTGGGTTAACACATAGGATATTTTTTCTGATAGGTGGACCAGATACCGATCAATTCCAAAAAATCTTATTTATGGTCCGATTTTCGGGAAATTCGGTACCCGTATTAAAGATATGCGTGGAATAGAATCGAGTCATTGTTTTACGGTTCGAAAGGTATTTGAAGGCACCGCAAACATGCGGTATTGGCTATTTAACAATACTTATTACACAGGCCAAGAAAAATGGAAAAAAATTTGATGCAGCAAATGTTAACGCTATTTTTGACAGATTTTTTTGTGCTGATTACGAATCCGTAAGCAAAAAGTTGCCTTCAGCTCCAGATCTTAAGAAAAACGAGGTCAAAGTGTCAAAAAATCGCATTTTTGTAATATTTGAGAAGCTCTAGTAAAGAAACAAAGGGTGGTAGAGCCTTCCACTTAGGTTTTGATTAAAGCAAGTTCCCGCACCTTTGCTTGATGGTCTTTTAAGGCTGGTTTCTCCAACTCAACTTAACTTAGTTTAGCCACTTTTTGGACTTATGTCAAAAGTTAACCTTCGTTTTACACAGCTTATTCTTGACTAAGTCCGGAAAATTGGCTTAACTAAGTTAAGTTGAGTTGGAGAAACCAGTTCTTATATTCATTTGTTGAACAGGAATATCTGATTTCGGGAAGTTTGAGTTCCTACCGCAATTAAGCAAAAGTTGATACAACCTTCTACGTAGGCTTAAATTAAAGCTAGAACTACAGACTACCATCCCCTGAAAGTACTATTCCTGCACCTTTCCCAAATGGTCACCTATACTCATTTACTTTTTATCGTCAAAAATTGTGTAAAAATCAGTATTAGCTGTTAAATGACTATAGGTGACCTTAGGGTCATAGTGCAGGAATGGTATTTACAGGGATTGAAGTCAGAAGTCCAAGCCTTAATTTAAGCCTAAGTGGAAGGTTCTGTCACCTTCTGTTTCATTGCTAGAGCTTCTCAAATATTGCAAAAACCGCGATTTTTTGACACTTTCACCACATTTTTCTCATTTTTTTTACCGTTGATTTGTGAGAATTTTTTTCGCTGATGATGTTGCGCATTTTCTCCGTATAACGAATGCGTGAGAGTTTTTGTATGGGAAAAAATGCTGAAGAGTGTCAGTATGTAAAAGACTTATTCTGGTGGCTTAACTCCTCCTAAACGACCGAAACGATTTTAGTGATAATTTTTAGTGGCGCTGGAGCTAAAAATCGTCGATTCGGAGGCACCAGGGATCAAAGTCAAATTACTCCCGTCTTTCGTAAAAACCTCCTTCTGGCAATTACGAACAACTAACAAAAAAATTTAGCCAAATCGGCCCCACCGTTCTCAATTGATGAATTACTATACATTTTTCACACCATTTTTATATACATATATAGATAAGGAAGAGCTGTTCGTAAACGACTGAATTTCTTTTTTTTTTGCAAAAGTATACATACATACATATGTATGTTTTCCTGTCATAAATATATCGATGGTCCCCTACAATAACGACACAGTTAAGTGGCTCATATCTTTAATCGTTGTCTTATTCATGTATAATCTTTACTACTTACTTTAGTTAATATTAGACATGGGTTAGCCAAGGATTAGAGACATGAGCCTCTTGACAGTAATAAGGGATTTAATTTTTTGAATTTTGAGTTGTGTCGTTATTGCAGAGGACCATCGATATGTGAATTCATATATTTCGATAATGAAATAAATGCGAGCATAAATACGATTTTTAGTTACATATACATAGGTAATTCAATTTCAGCGCCACCTGGCGGCAATTTTTTCGAAATAATTCTTTTTCCTGTTATCAATACATATTTTGAATTTGAGGATAATAGACCATAAACACGATTTTTAGCAATAACTCGACTCCAACGCCACCTGGTGGCTCTTCCTATTGTCAGTACCTATCTCAAATATGAGGCGAATCGGACCAAAAATATGGGCTTTACTAATAACTCGACTCCAGCGCCACCTAGCGGTTGTTTTAATAGTTAGTCTGATATTCGGGAGGTAGACAATTTCAAAAAACAGATATCATAAAAATCGGTCCAGCCGTTCTTGAGTTATAAATGGTGTAACTAACACGACTTTGTTTTATATATATAGATTATTGGGATTTACTAAAACTTCTCAAATTTACAAGGTTTTGAAGGTTTAGAAAATTTTGGAATTCCACTCAAGTTATTAAAAAGGGGAAACTTCAAGAAATTAAAAACTATCAAAACTCTNGAAGAGCTGTTCGTAAACGACTGAATTTCTTTTTTTTTTGCAAAAGTATACATACATACATATGTATGTTTTCCTGTCATAAATATATCGATGGTCCCCTACAATAACGACACAGTTAAGTGGCTCATATCTTTAATCGTTGTCTTATTCATGTATAATCTTTACTACTTACTTTAGTTAATATTAGACATGGGTTAGCCAAGGATTAGAGACATGAGCCTCTTGACAGTAATAAGGGATTTAATTTTTTGAATTTTGAGTTGTGTCGTTATTGCAGAGGACCATCGATATGTGAATTCATATATTTCGATAATGAAATAAATGCGAGCATAAATACGATTTTTAGTTACATATACATAGGTAATTCAATTTCAGCGCCACCTGGCGGCAATTTTTTCGAAATAATTCTTTTTCCTGTTATCAATACATATTTTGAATTTGAGGATAATAGACCATAAACACGATTTTTAGCAATAACTCGACTCCAACGCCACCTGGTGGCTCTTCCTATTGTCAGTACCTATCTCAAATATGAGGCGAATCGGACCAAAAATATGGGCTTTACTAATAACTCGACTCCAGCGCCACCTAGCGGTTGTTTTAATAGTTAGTCTGATATTCGGGAGGTAGACAATTTCAAAAAACAGATATCATAAAAATCGGTCCAGCCGTTCTTGAGTTATAAATGGTGTAACTAACACGACTTTGTTTTATATATATAGATTATTGGGATTTACTAAAACTTCTCAAATTTACAAGGTTTTGAAGGTTTAGAAAATTTTGGAATTCCACTCAAGTTATTAAAAAGGGGAAACTTCAAGAAATTAAAAACTATCAAAACTCTAAAAATTTTAAATTGCGGTGATTTTTAAGTTTATATACACGATATAGTGTCACTGTTTTCAATTTGTTTCGAAAGTATGTGCCAAAACTTAATATTGTTCATGAAGAACCAACACAATTATGGTTCACTAAAGAGCTAAAAAAAAATGGAAAAACAAGAAGTCACATTCTTTTAAACTGTATAAAAGAACGGGCTTACACAGTGATTACGTAAAGTACTCGGTTTTGCGGCATAGCTACTTTGCATTAAATAAGAAATGGTAAAATTCATATTTATGTAAAATTAAGAAGAATTTAATTAACAATCCTAAATCATTTTATGGTTTCGTCAAGTCAAACCGTAAAGTACATTGGTTTTCCGTCCGCTATGCATTATCGCAACACTGTGTCTAGCGACAGCCAACGCATTGCAAACATGTTTGCCCAGTTCTTAGGTCCAATTATTCGGTAGACTTCCCTATAAGTGGAGACTATCCGTACGAGCTTTGTCCAATCAACTCTGCTTATATTCGAGTAATGTCTTCCGATGAAGTTTTACACTATTTAAAAACCTTAAAAGCGTCATTTAGGCCTGGACCTGATCATATTCCGACCTGGTTAATTAAAAACTGAGCTGAGAACATCTGCGAGCCTTTAACAACTCTATTCAATTTGTCACTAAAACATGACGATCTAGAGCCCATACGCGTAAGTAATCCATTACGCCCATTTGTGTATTTAAAGTTGACATTATTGAAAAAGTTTTTATGAAAAAATAAAATTTTTTTAAAATGCTATAATCAAAAACAAATCAAAAAGAAAAATGTTTAGTTAATGTTTTTTTTTTGTTTTTTTATACGTTGCACATTAGTGTAAAAAATGTGCAATTAAAGCCCATAAAAATAAGGAAGAAACACATTTTTTTCATTAAGTTTCGTTAAAAGGTTTCCACGATACAGCACTTTAAAGAAAGGTATGTATGACGTTTGCCTAAAATTTAAGTCCCGCGTAAATAGGCAACCCTACGTCATATCGGCAACCTTCAATCTCTTCAACTGTCATCCAAATCCTTAGAGGTCGCACACAAAGGTGGCTGCGGTGACATGAAATGGAACTAAAAAAATTTCGTTTTAACGCTCCGACGCCTCGTTATAAAATGTGATAAGCCCAAAATACAATAGCGCTGTGGCAGTGGCAGTGACAGTTTTTAAAATCAGCTGTTACTGCTAATATTGGCAGTCCCTGCCGCCGCAAACACAATACGGCGTTGTCAGTGACTGCTTTTTTTGATATTCTCTATTTGTTTGTTCACATTTTTGTTGTTGCCTTTTACGCATTACAAGTCTATTCTGCACGTTACCGAAGATTTTGTAACCGGAAAATTGTATTACCAAGAAATGTTACCAGTTCTTGTCACCGCGATTCTAGGTACGTTGGTAATGCAGTTCAAATATTCAGCAATTCAGCTAATCTACTACCATTTTCGCAACAAGGGATTGTTTTCTTCTCCTTTCTCTGTCCTTCGTAAATGCAACCTTTTGTTGTCAAGCCGCGGCTGTCAATAATTATCTATCCTTGTATTAGTGAATCATGTGGTATACATTGATTTTTTTTTTTGCCACTGACATCCCTAATGCGAACTGATGTCAGAAAAAAAACAAGTTTTGAAACGCGGGTAACAAAATATTGCGGGACGACATGTAAGCATGCATAATAGTTAGATTTTCATCACATTTTTTAATAGAAATAAATCAACCACTATTGGGAATTAAAAGCAAAAATAACACGTACTCTGTTTGGGTATGGGTATTTGTTATTCTCAGTTTAATATACAAATAGTTGCGGGTGTTTACGGGAGTGTTTATTAGGAGGACGAGGAGTTTATGGAGTTTATTGTCTGCATTAAATAATATAAGTTAATAAGATACAATTTCATGTAATTTCACTTACTTATTTGCTAATTTTTCCCGTCAACCTACCTTTTCCACACCATTGCTCTTCATAATAAAAATGGTTGTTAAGAAGTAGCGTTACCTTTTTATATCTTACAAATATGTTAAACAGTTGCAGGGTGACTTACTTAACAAAGATTTCAAATTTCAGTTTGTTTTCAAAATAAATATCGTAAATGTCAAATCGGAGTCCGACAAAAATAAATACAAAATTGCTAATTGAACGCAAAAGGTATTAAACAAAGTGTGATTGAATTTGACGTTGCTCTCAGAAGAACCATCCTATAAAGTCAAATTGAAATTTTTTTTATGAATCTTGAATCGCTTGTTTATATTTTTTGGCATAATAGTACCTTAGAAGAGAGCCTACCTGAGTTGTCAATCACATCTTGTTTAATACACCTTGGTTGCACGTTCAACTGCTCAACATCCCCCCGCCTGTGAATTTGATCGGGATTTCAGATTCACCAAGTACATCTAGTACAGCAAGTTTGGAAGCAGGCCTTCGTAGGTAACCAGTTGATGTCTTTACTGTTGCGGATCATACTTGTCCGTCAGCTGCCGGAAATACCTCAGTCACGATTCCTCGTTTCCATTCACCACGACGTCGTTAATTTGAATAGGCTTTACGAACTGATGCTATCTAGTTCGGCGCGTAAGTTTTGGAAGGTACTCCAGGACCCATCTCTACCAAAAGGTTTGCTTAAGCTGTTGAAGAATGTGCCACTGCTTACGTTAGCATACATGTTCGTCCAGTGTTGGTGTTTGCACAAAGTTGGGACCACCAAGTAGAAAGTGGTTCGGTGTTAGAGGCTCGGAGCTGTCACTTTCTAGCGGTAGATGTGTTAAAGGACGCGAGTTGACCAGATTCTCAGCTTCGATAAGGAACGACATTAGCGTTTCCGCTTGTGGAGCCTTCTCTTTTAGCACAAAGGACAATACACGCTTCACGGAGCGAACCATTCGCTCCCATATTCCACCAGCTGATGGATTTGCAGGGGTTTTAAATACCCACTCCACACCACCAGTTAATGTTTTTTTTTGTTTTGTTATACGTTGCACATTTGTATAAAAAATGTACAATTAAAGCCCATAAAAATAAGGAAGAAACGCATTTTTTTCATTAAGTTTCGTTAAAAGGTTTCCACGGATACAGCACTTTAAAGAAAGGTATGTATGACGTTTTCCTAAAATTTAAGTTCCGCGTAAATAGGCAACCCTACGTCATATCGGCAACCTTCAGTCTCTTCAACTGTCATCCAAATCCTTAGAGGTCGCACACAAAGGTGGCTGCGGTGACATGAAATGGAACTAAAAAAATTTCGTTTTAACGCTCCGACGCCTCGTTATAAAATGTGATAAGCCCAAAATACAATAGCGCTGTGGCAGTGGCAGTGACAGTTTTTAAAATCAGCTGTTACTGCTAATATTGGCAGTCCCTGCCGCAGCAAACACAATACGGCGTTGTCAGTGACTGCTTTTTTTGATATTCCCTATTTGTTTGTTCACATTTTTGTTGTCGCCTTTTACGCCTTACAAGTCTATTCTGCACGTTACCGAAGATTTTGTAACCGGAAAATTGTATTACCAAGAAATGTTACCAGTTCTTGTCACCGCGATTCTAGGTACGTTGGTAATGCAGTTAAAATATTCAGCAATTCAGCTAGGAAGAATTCTACAAATCCTGGCATTGCATATTTCATGGGGCAATAATTTGTTACCAGTTTATGAGCTGGTAACAAAATTTATCGGTTACAAGAGTACACAGAATGCGAAAAGGGTTTAAAATTGACAGGAACTTTATTTACCGGTTACAAACTTTTTATTACCAGCGCAGAATAGACCTGTTAGTGACATAAACAGAAGTTGGCTGCGTTTCATTTATGTCAAATTCAACATGCCAAGTTTGCTGCGTGGCAGTGGCAGTGAATTTAGAATTTGGGCTAAACTGATCAGTGCTGCTAGCTGCCACTGCTGTATTGTTAGTCGCTTCATTGAGCACCATACTTTCTAAAAAACAGCTGATTTCGAAAAACTGCCACTGCCACTGCGTTATTGTATTTTGGGCTATATGCTCGCGAAGTAATTTTCCATCGAGCCTTTGCTATACGTACATGTGCATATATGAATGAACATACAGTTGTGTATTGGCGGGAGGAGTTTTAAAACGTAACTTTGTACATGTAAATGCTACATATTGTAAATATGTGAATAAGACAAAATGCAGATGGGAAAAGAACAGTAATGAGTAGAGCCTTTAAGTAAATACATATTTACAAATAATGTTATGCGATAATGTTTTCGGCGGCAACATTGAATAAAAAATATTAACTGTTGTTTTGCGAACATATTTGCAAGCGTATTTACCAGTGTTTTAGTGCTTATCTAAGAGCTTAAAACGGATTTTTTCTTGCTTATTTTCTTCGGCCCTGGTAATGACATATTTCGCTGTTATACCATGTTCGGACCGACATCGAAAACATGTTTTCGTTGCTATAACTGGTAGTCGACCTAAAATTTGTGTTTTCGTCCATGTAAAATCTGTCAAACGAAAACCAGTTTTCGCTGAAAACTACTTGAAAACTCACGTTCCACTCATTCCAATCAGTAACTTCACTAGCATTTTAGACACATTTATCGCAGTGGAAGTCATATTTTATCAACTTGAATACGCTAGCTGGGATTTATTGTCAATTGGCTGGCCAAATTAAAATATGAGCAAAAGAAAAAGGTTGCTAGTGATAAGAAAGTGAAGACAAAGATATTGATATCGTTTTTTCGTAGCAAAACTGTAAACGAAAATACTAGCAGCC
>NW_016158283.1:22548-43988 GCF_001687245.7 Rhagoletis zephyria | reverse complement strand
TAAAGAACTTCTCAAATCCTGGCATTGCATATTTCATGGGGCAATAATTTGTTACCAGTTTATGAGCTGGTAACAAAATTTATCGGTTACAAGAGTACACAGAATGCGAAAAGGGTTTAAAATTGACAGGAACTTTATTTACCGGTTACAAACTTTTTATTACCAGCGCAGAATAGACCTGTTAGTGACATAAACAGAAGTTGGCTGCGTTTCATTTATGTCAAATTCAACATGCCAAGTTTGCTGCGTGGCAGTGGCAGTGAATTTAGAATTTGGGCTAAACTGATCAGTGCTGCTAGCTGCCACTGCTGTATTGTTAGTCGCTTCATTGAGCACCATACTTTCTAAAAAACAGCTGATTTCGAAAAACTGCCACTGCCACTGCGTTATTGTATTTTGGGCTATATGCTCGCGAAGTAATTTTCCATCGAGCCTTTGCTATACGTACATGTGCATATATGAATGAACATACAGTTGTGTATTGGCGGGAGGAGTTTTAAAACGTAACTTTGTACATGTAAATGCTACATATTGTAAATATGTGAATAAGACAAAATGCAGATGGGAAAAGAACAGTAATGAGTAGAGCCTTTAAGTAAATACATATTTACAAATAATGTTATGCGATAATGTTTTCGGCGGCAACATTGAATAAAAAATATTAACTGTTGTTTTGCGAACATATTTGCAAGCGTATTTACCAGTGTTTTAGTGCTTATCTAAGAGCTTAAAACGGATTTTTTCTTGCTTATTTTCTTCGGCCCTGGTAATGACATATTTCGCTGTTATACCATGTTCGGACCGACATCGAAAACATGTTTTCGTTGCTATAACTGGTAGTCGACCTAAAATTTGTGTTTTCGTCCATGTAAAATCTGTCAAACGAAAACCAGTTTTCGCTGAAAACTACTTGAAAACTCACGTTCCACTCATTCCAATCAGTAACTTCACTAGCATTTTAGACACATTTATCGCAGTGGAAGTCATATTTTATCAACTTGAATACGCTAGCTGGGATTTATTGTCAATTGGCTGGCCAAATTAAAATATGAGCAAAAGAAAAAGGTTGCTAGTGATAAGAAAGTGAAAGACAAAGATATTGATATCGTTTTTTCGTAGCAAAACGGTGCGAACGGCTTTCAGCCCACAATCCAAAAAACTCGTTTTCAAAGTGTTTTCGTTGTCGGTCCGAACATGGTATTAAATAATATCTGAAAAGTCCTATGCAAATCGATTAATCGATGTAGCTCTTCGATATATCGATGTACATTTCGATGAATCGAATCAAAGGTATACACATGATTCAATAATACAAGGTTCGATAAACTGACAGTTGTCCCTCTCGCACCGCTTCCTTAGCAGTGGCGCGGTGTTGCATCTTTGCAAATTTACTTGGAAAAAGTGTAGCTTTGCTGTGAAATAGAAGTATAAGCTTTTATGCAAATTGTATAACTGTATATGCACATTAAGGACATTAAACTGATGAAAACATAAATTCTTTTTAAATTGNCGTACTCGGTTCTCTGACTATTGAGAGGACAAAAAAGAGAGTAAATGAGGTCCTCTCTCAGTCAGAAGTTACCAGTTTTAGTCCGAGAATTTTTTGCTGGTAAATTCTGGTAAATGTGTCAAACGATCAGCTGTTGTGCATTTGACAAAACATTTGTAAACAAAAGAAAAATACATTTCGAATTTACATATTGGAAAATAATAAAATATACGTGAAAAATGGATATTGATGAAGAATTGTGTGAGTTAGTAAGTATATTTGAAAGTTTAAATGTGCATAAGCTGAAAATACATATAAAATTTTAAATCGCAGCAAGTTTCTGAGGAAGCTGGCAGCACGGAAGTTCTAGGTGAAATCGGGGCCAATCTTATAGGCACGTGGAGTGAATTATCTGAGTTAGTAAGTACATTTGCATAGTTAATTCATGCGAAAAGAATGTGTATGTACATATAAATATAGATAAGTATATTTAATTTTAAATTGCAGCAATCTTCTGAAGAAGCTAGCAGCGCGGAAGGTTTAGCTGAAATCGTGGCCAACCTTATGGATACATCGAGTGAATCGGGTGAATCAAGTGATTCCAGTGACGATGAAATAACGTTTTCAGAAATAAATCGCAAGCAAAATGAAATTTTGAGCGAAGTGTTGAAATTGTTTAGCAAACAAAAGAGAAACAACATAAAGAACTATTTGGAGGATGTAGTGCCTAATTACTCCGAACTAGAATTTAAACAACACTTTCGCATATCAAAAGAACTGTGCATCAACTTGACAATGCGATTCGAACAAAGCGATATGTTCAAAAACTTGCGCTCTGACAAACGTTTCCCAGCAGCAACCCATATTTTGGTTTTTTGTGGTTTGCTGGCCACGAGGCCTGTAGTAATCGCGATATATCAGATCGATTTAATATTTCGTTGTCAAGCGTTTCACGAATCATCGAACGAACCACGATTTTCATAAGCAGCTTGAGTCCGATGGTAATTGAATGGCTAGATGAAGGGAAAAAACGTGAAGCTGCTAATTTTTTCCACAATAAATGTGGATTCTCGAAAGCAATAGGTGAGGAATAGTTTTTCTGCTTAATTATTACTTTAAGGGCCGGTTACTCAATGTCTGGTTAACACTAATCTGCGGTTAAACATCGTTATCGACGTCTTCGACTCCATGCATACAACAGGGAGTCGGTAACGTCGATAACTATGTTTAACCGGAGATTAGTGTTAACCAGACATTGAGTAACCGGCCCTTAGAACGTAAAGTGTTAACTTTTTTCTCATTTAGGTTGCATCGATGGAACACACATAACCATTGATCCGCCTGCTCAAAATAAAGATGAATATATTGACAGGAAAGGCAACACAACGCTTTGTATGCAAGCTATATGCAACGAGAAGAAAAAGTTCATCCACATATTTGTTGGTTTTCCTGGGTCGAGCCATGATAGTTGGGTTTTACAAAACTCCCCAGTCTATGAAAATCTGCCCTCGCTATGTGGAGGTTAAAACCATTTTTTTACAATTAAAAATGTTAAAACATTTACATTTTTTACAGAGTACTACTTACTTGGTGATTCAGCATATCCTTGCAGTGAATATCTAATGACGCCTTACAAGGATAATGGCCATTTGACAAGGCAACAAAAATACTACAATTCCAAACTGAGTAAAGGTCGTGTTGCAATCGAGCATAGCTTTGGTCTTCTTAAGCAAAGGTTTCGGCAATTATACTATTGTAAACTGAGGGGAATTAAAAAACTGTGCCATTTTATAAGAGCATGCTGCGTATTGCATAATCTTGCTAATGAGGATGATATAGAATATTCTCCAGAAAGCGAAGTTGTAGAAAGCAATGAAAACGAACCCACGGTATCATCAAGAAGAAATCTTCGAAGAGATTTAATATGCGATGAACTTTTCTCAAATAGATAGATAGCAACACAGAATAGTATATCGTCCCGTTTCTGCCTTAATCTCGTATCTGCAATAGAGGTAATTTAGAGAGTGGTAGAAAAAATGCTTCATTTCTTCCCCTAGGATACAACAAACGCATTTTTTACTTATATTTCTGGTTCCACTAACAGTAGTGAGGACCTTCATTAAGTCTTTGTTCTATTTTCAAATAATGTGACGCTTAAACAGCTGTTATAAGTGGGAATATTAGTTTTCCCAAAAATTGTAGATACTTGGTTAAGGCAGAAACGGGACGATATGCAACTTTGTCAATATTTAAAAAAATTATTAACAACATTTTAAACTTTTTATTCAGAATTTTTATTAGCTTTTTTGAAATGCAGAAATGCAGCCACTTGTAACTTACATATTACTGTACTAAAAGTAAATAAGCTACAAAACTACATACAAATAAAAGCTTGTAAAAAAATCGAATTAATGTAATTTAATAAACATATGTCAAATTTTGTTTGTGTACAGTATCGTTTGAAATTTGGGTGAACATCTGCTGCATTTTTTGAAGTTTTGTATAAAGTTTTAGAACTGGGTTTATATGGGTTTTGTTACAGAATAAACTGTATTTTAATTGAAAATTATTAAAAATAAATAAACATACATTTATGGCAAACAATATCACTTTGAAATGGGGGTGGTATTGATATGACCGATACTGTATATATCATTATTAATTATAGCTATATAAGCTTTAACCAAAACAAAAAAAATAAATTCATTTATATGTAAAAAAACACAGGAACAAATTGAGTCTTTAGTACATGCAAATTAACTTTGCTCTAAATATTTTAGTTTTGCCTATTAATTAATTTTTCTAGTAGCTTACTTTTTTTTTGCAATATCCTCCTTTCGTTGCGCTCTTTCTTCTTTTTTTTAGCTCTCTGCTCCTTCGCCTCTAAATAATTTAAAATTTTTTCATTGAATGCCTCCTGATTCGCCTCTATTTTATTCAGCGTGTCCTGAAGTTTGTTTCGTTGGCCAGTTGTTTTTCTCTTTGAGTGGGAACAGCTAGGAACATCATCTATAATAAATACATACACATTTACCCCGATGGCGAAAATAATAGAAACGTGAAATTTTGACAAGTTTGGACTATGTTTATTTTGTTTGTTTAATTTATATAAATTTTTTATAAAAGCATAGCTCAATATCTAACATAAACCATATAAATACAAATTTCAAACTTTGTGCGAAATTTAGAGTCATGCATTTTCTTCCATACAAACTATGTTCGAAAATGTTTGTAAGTACATATAGGAATTGCGTTACACCGCCAGCAAAAAAGTTAAGAAGATTTTTCAGCAGCTTCACACTTGTGCTTTATTATACTAAAATTGAATGGGTTATAAAACTCTACTGAATTTTATAATTTTTCTTTAAATATTTTTTGCACAAAGTTTCATATTTGGAGTTATATGGTTTTTGCTAGATATTGAGTTATACTTTTATAAAAAATTCATCAACTTTAAACAAACATAGATGTCAATTGTTAAATTTATTAAACAGTCTGCATATGTGCTGTATTGGCAAGCACGCACTGCGAAAGGTGTGTAAGTCAGTGAGTTTATCTGTAATTCCAAAATGGCACAAATGTATTTCCTATCATTACCTGGAAGCGTTTGATCCAGATCAGAAGCGCTTTCGGTTAACTCCATCTGGTCGCTGGATGTGTTGTCTAAAGTGTACACTGGATTTACACTGTGTTTGCTGCCCAGAATTTCACTTAACTCGCTGAAAATTAATGTAGAAATTGTTAAATAACGGAATAAAGTAATTCTTGTGATACAATTACCAACCTTTGGTAAGGACACATTTGCCGGTTGCTGCCAGTTCTTTTGTTATGGAGCATCGTTTTTTTGTATTGACGCTCAAGGGTTCGAAACTTATTTTCGATTTGCGCACATGAAAAATTGTAACCCTCGAACGCCATACGTTCCTCGATGATGCTCCACATCTTCGCCTTGCTTTTTACATGGACGGATTTGCCCACCTTCGGCTGAAGCTCTTGTAATAGAAAAAGCAACAATTTAGTGGGCGCTTCTAGCCACACCAGCTTTGGACTTTCGCCTCTTTGAATAGGCGTGAACATAGCGTCTTCACTGCTGTCTTGCGCCGTCACTGGTTCGCCAGTAGCCTGTGAGATAGTCCCTGGGTCTTCATTAGGTGCAGACGTGAATACGACTTCCTCAATGTCCGCATGTTTTTCCCTCATCACCTGGTCGAAGATTTGAGTCCTATATGTTTCATCTGGAAAAGACAAAATTATTTTCACTGATTTCTACAATTTCATATTTTAAAGGACCACTTACCGTCTTGCATGCGTTTAAAAGTGCCTGGCGAACAATTTATTTGAAACTGTTTATTCATTTTTGTTTTTTATTAGATTTGGATGTGATGGTCGTGTTTATTTCTTTCTCGCGTTTTTTAAATAAACTTTTGACATTAATGCTGAACTTGACAGAAGTTACAATTTTTTACTAGAAAGCGATCCCGTACTTTTCAATGTTACTCTCTCGCTCTGAGCGAATTTTTATTTTTTGACAGTTTTACTAGTCCGAGTCCGAGGAATACGGGATTGCACCTTGTATAACTGTATATGCACATTAAGGACATTAAACTGATGAAAACATAAATTCTTTTTAAATTGAATGTTTACATAAATCTCATAGTAGTTTTATTTTAATTCTGAGTCCTTTTGCAGCTTTTATACAGCTAAATAGCGCATAAGTTACGTAATTCACGTAGATATATTAATATTTCGTTCAATATTTCGTTTAAAATGCCAGATTTCCTACGAATACATTAGAATTTACAAAAAGAATTTCACTACTAATTGCCTACTTTGCGTACTTATCTACTACCATTTTCGCAACAAGGGATTGTTTTCTTCTCCTTTCTCTGTCCTTCGTAAATGCAACCTTTTGTAAGGGAGTGTCAAGCCGCGGCTGTCAATAATTATCTAACCTTGTATTATTGAATCATGTGGTATACATTGATTTTTTTTTGCCACTGACATCCCTAATGCGAACTGATGTCAGAAAAAAAACAAGTTTTGAAACGCGGGTAACAAAATATTGCGGGACGACATGTAAGCATGCATAATAGTTAGATTTTCATCACATTTTTTAATAGAAATAAATCAACCACTATTGGGAATTAAAAATAACACGTACTCGGTTTGGGTATGGGTATTTGTTATTCTCAGTTTAATATACAAATAGTTGCGGGTGTTTACGGGAGTGTTTATTAGGAGGACGAGTAGTTTATGGAGTTTATTGTCTGCATTAAATAATATAAGTTAATAAGATACAATTTCATGTAATTTCACTTACTTATTTGCNAGGAGGACGAGTAGTTTATGGAGTTTATTGTCTGCATTAAATAATATAAGTTAATAAGATACAATTTCATGTAATTTCACTTACTCATTTGCTAATTTTTCCCGTCAATTTGACGTTGCTCTCAGAAGAACCATCCTATAAAGTCAAATTGAAATTTTTTTTTATGAATTTTGAATCGCTTGTTTATATTTTTTGGCATAATAGTACCTTAAAAGAGAGCCTACCTGAGTTGTCAATCACATCTTGTTTAATACACCTTGGTTACACGTTCAACTGCTCAACATCCCCCCGCCTGTGAATTTGATCGGGATTCACAGATTCACCAAGTACATCTAGTACAGCAAGTTTGGAAGCAGGCCTTCGTAGGTAACCAGCTGATGTCTTTACTGTTGCGGATCATACTTGTCCGTCAGCTGCCGGAAATACCTCAGTCACGATTCCTCGTTTCCATTCACCACGACGTCGTTAATTTGAATAGGCTTTACGAACTGATGCTATCTAGTTCGGCGCGTAAGTTTTGGAAGGTACTCCAGGACCCATCTCTACCAAAAGGTTTGCTTAAGCTGTTGAAGAATGTGCCACTGCTTACGTTAGCATACATGTTCGTCCAGTGTTGGTGTTTGCACAAAGTTGGGACCACCAAGTAGAAAGTGGTTCGGTGTTAGAGGCTCGGAGCTGTCACTTTCTAGCGGTAGATGTGTTAAAGGACGCGAGTTGACCAGATTCTCAGCTTCGATAAGGAACGACATTAGCGTTTCCGCTTGTGGAGCCTTCTCTTTTAGCACAAAGGACAATACACGCTTCACGGAGCGAACCATTCGCTCCCATATTCTACCAGCTGATGGATTTGCAGGGGTTTTAAATACCCACTCCACACCACCAGTTAATGTTATTTTTTTGTTTTTTTATACGTTGCACATTAGTGTAAAAAATGTACAATTAAAGCCCATAAAAATAAGGAAGAAACACATTTTTTTCATTAAGTTTCGTTAAAAGGTTTCCACGGATACAGCACTTTAAAGAAAGGTATGTATGATGTTTTCCTAAAATTTAAGTCCCGCGTAAATAGGCAACCTTACGTCATATCGGCAACCTTCAATCTCTTCAACTGTCATCCAAATCTTTAGAGGTCGCACACAAAGGTGGCTGCGGTGAGATGAAATGGAACTAAAAAAATTTCGTTTTAACGCTCCGACGCCTCGTTATAAAATGTGATAAGCCTAAAATACAATAGCGCTGTGGCAGTGGCAGTGACAGTTTTTAAAATCAGCTGTTACTGCTAATATTGGCAGTCCCTGCCGCAGCAAACACAATACGGCGTTGTCAGTGACTGCTTTTTTTGATATTCCCTATTTGTTTGTTCACATTTTTGTTGTCGCCTTTTACGCCTTACAAGTCTATTCTGCACGTTACCGAAGATTTTGTAACCGGAAAATTGTATTACCAAGAAATGTTACCAGTTCTTGTCACCGCGATTCTAGGTACGTTGGTAATGCAGTTAAAATATTCAGCAATTCAGCTATGAAGAATTCTGCAAATCCTGGCATTGCATATTTCATGGGGCAATAATTTGTTACCAGTTTATGAGCTGGTAACAAAATTTATCGGTTACAAGAGTACACAGAATGCGAAAAGGGTTTAAAATTGACAGGAACTTTATTTACCGGTTACAAACTTTTTATTACCAGCGCAGAATAGACCTGTTAGTGACATAAACAGAAGTTGGCTGCGTTTCATTTATGTCAAATTCAACATGCCAAGTTTGCTGCGTGGCAGTGGCAGTGAATTTAGAATTTGGGCTAAACTGATCAGTGCTGCTAGCTGCCACTGCTGTATTGTTAGTCGCTTCATTGAGCACCATACTTTCTAAAAAACAGCTGATTTCGAAAAACTGCCACTGCCACTGCGTTATTGTATTTTGGGCTATATGCTCGCGAAGTAATTTTCCATCGAGCCTTTGCTATACGTACATGTGCATATATGAATGAACATACAGTTGTGTATTGGCGGGAGGAGTTTTAAAACGTAACTTTGTTCATGCAAATGCTACATATTGTAAATATGTGAATAAGACAAAATGCAGATGGGAAAAGGACAGTAATGAGTAAAGCCTTTAAGTAATTACATATGTACAAATAATGTTATGCGATAATGTTTTCGGCGGCAACATTGAATAAAAAATATTAACTGTTGTTTTGCGAACATATTTGCAAGCGTATTTACCAGTGTTTTAGTGCTTATCTAAGCGCTTAAAACGGATTTTTTCTTGCTTATTTTCTTCGGCCCTGGTAACGACATATTTCGCTGTTATACCATGTTCGGACCGACATCGAAAACATGTTTTCGTTGCTATAACTGGTAGTCGACCTAAAATTTGTGTTTTCGTCCATGTAAAATCTGTCAAACGAAAACCAGTTGCTGAAAACTACTTGAAAACTCACGTTCCACTCATTCCAATCAGTAACTTCACTAGCATTTTAGACACATTTATCGCAATGGAAGTCATATTTTATCAACTTGAATACGCTAGCTGGGATTTATTGTCAATTGGCTGGCCAAATTAAAATATGAGCAAAAGAAAAAGGTTGCTAGTGATAAGAAAGTGAAAGACAAAGATATTGATATCGTTTTTTCGTAGAAAAACTGTAAACAAAGGATAAAAGAAATGTCAACGAAAATACTAGCAGCCGGTGCGAACGGCTTTCAGCCCACAATCCAAAAAACTCGTTTTCAAAGTGTTTTCGTTGTCGGTCCGAACATGGTATTAAATAATATCTGAAAAGTCCTATGCAAATCGATTAATCGATGTAGCTCTTCGATATATCGAAAAATATCGATGTACATTTCGATGAATCGAATCAAAGGTATACACATGATTCAATAATACAAGGTTCGATAAACTGACAGTTGTCCCTCTCGCACCGCTTCCTTAGCAGTGGCGCGGTGTTGCATCTTTGCAAATTTACTTGGAAAAAGTATAGCTTTGCTGTGAAATAGAAGTATAAGCTTTTATGCAAATTGTATAACTGTATATGCACATTAAGGACATTAAACTGATGAAAACATAAATTCTTTTTAAATTGGATGTTTAGATAAATCTCATAGTAGTTTTATTTCAATTCTGAGTCCTTTTGCAGTTTTTAAACAGCTAAATAGCGCATAAGTTACGTAATTCACGTAGATATATTAATATTTCGTTCAATATTTCGTTTAAAATGCCAGATTTCCTACAAATACATTAGAATTTACAAAAAGAATTTCACTACTAATTGCCTACTTTGCGTACTTATCTACTACCATTTTCGCAACAAGGGATTGTTTTCTTCTCCTTTCTCTGTCCTTCGTAAATGCAACCTTTTGTAAGGGAGTGTCAAGCCGCGGCTGTCAATAATTATCTAACCTTGTATTATTGAATCATGAGGTATACATTAATTTTTTTTTTGCCACTGACATCCCTAATGCGAACTGATGTCAGAAAAAAAACAAGTTTTGAAACGCGGGTAACAAAATATTGCGGGACGACATGTAAGCATGCATAATAGTTAGATTTTCATCACATTTTTTAATAGAAATAAATCAACCACTATTGGGAATTAAAAGCAAAAATAACACGTACTCTGTTTGTGTATGGGTATTTGTTATTCTCAGTTTAATATACAAATAGTTGCGGGTGTTTACGGGAGTGTTTATTAGGAGGACGAGTAGTTTATGGAGTTTATTGTCTGCATTAAATAATATAAGTTAATAAGATACAATTTCATGTAATTTCACTTACTTATTTGCAAATTTTTCCCGTCAACCTACCTTTTCCACATCATTGCTCTTCATAATAAAAATGGTTGTTAAGAAGTAGCGTTACCTTTTTATATCTTACAAATATGTTAAACAGTTGCAGGGTGACTTACTTAACAAAGATTTCAAATTTCAGTTTGTTTTCAAAATAAATATCGTAAATGTCAAATCGGAGTCCGACAAAAATAAATACAAAATTGCTAATTGAACGCAAAAGGTATTAAACAAAGTGTGATTGAATTTGACGTTGCTCTCAGAAGAACCATCCTATAAAGTCAAATTGAAATTTTTTTTATGAATTTTGAATCGCTTGTTTATATTTTTTGGCATAATAGTACCTTAAAAGAGAGCCTACCTGAGTTGTCAATCACATCTTGTTTAATACACCTTGGTTGCACGTTCAACTGCTCAACATCCCCCCGCCTGTGAATTTGATCGGGATTTCAGATTCACCAAGTACATCTAGTACAGCAAGTTTGGAAGCAGGCCTTCGTAGGTAACCAGTTGATGTCTTTACTGTTGCGGATCATACTTGTCCGTCAGCTGCCGGAAATACCTCAGTCACGATTCCTCGTTTCCATTCACCACGACGTCGTTAATTTGAATAGGCTTTATGAACTGATGCTATCTAGTTCGGCGCGTAAGTTTTGGAAGGTACTCCAGGACCCATCTCTACCAAAAGGTTTGCTTAAGCTGTTGAAGAATGTGCCACTGCTTACGTTAG
This sequence comes from Rhagoletis zephyria, assembly GCF_001687245.7. Classification (NCBI taxonomy): domain Eukaryota; kingdom Metazoa; phylum Arthropoda; class Insecta; order Diptera; family Tephritidae; genus Rhagoletis; species Rhagoletis zephyria. The sequence goes on along the minus strand of NW_016158283.1, from coordinate 32,654 downwards.
CATACATGTTCGTCCAGTGTTGGTGTTTGCACAAAGTTGGGACCACCAAGTAGAAAGTGGTTCGGTGTTAGAGGCTCGGAGCTGTCACTTTCTAGCGGTAGATGTGTTAAAGGACGCGAGTTGACCAGATTCTCAGCTTCGATAAGGAACGACATTAGCGTTTCCGCTTGTGGAGCCTTCTCTTTTAGCACAAAGGACAATACACGCTTCACGGAGCGAACCATTCGCTCCCATATTCCACCAGCTGATGGATTTGCAGGGGTTTGAAATACCCAATCCACACCACGCTTTCCACACTCATCTGCCACATGTTGATCGATTAGTGCTAACTCCTCTTTACTGGCGCCAACAAAATTAGTACCCCTATCGCTCCTGATGCGGACAGGCACTTTTCGCCGGTTCATAAAATCCCTCAAGCATACTATTGTTGAGTCCGCCGATAAATCTTTCACGAGCTCGATATGTATTGCCCTAATAGGCCCACCTCTTCTCATGTAGCCGAAATAGTCTAGGCCCGTGTATGAGAAAGGTCTGATAAATGGAATAGGACGTTCTTCCGGCAATTGTCCCATAAGCGGTGGTTTTGCCTTGGCGGACATATTTTTGCACAGCTGACAATTTACCTTTGCTGATCAAACGAGCTGTCTTATACATGGTACCCAAACCTATCGACGAATCACTGAACAAATAGTCTCCTAATTTTGATGCTGCTACCGCTCATGAAAATGAAGTACAATCAATGTAGTTAGGGCGTGAACTTTCGGCAGAATTATAGGCCGCTTTGTATCTGCGGCAACACATTTTGCTCTATCAATACGACCTTCCAATCGTAAGACCATATCCTCATCAAGTATCAGGTGAGTCAATAAATTGTACTACTCTTTGGCAAAATCTTGCCGTCTGCCAATAAATGTATCTCTTCGCCGAAGACTTCTCTCTGAGCTAAGCGACAAACTTCGATTTCAGCGGTTTTTAACTCTGCTGCCGATAAAATCTGATGTAAGTTATTTTCTAAACGCGCCTTTGTCCTTAAATTTAGCCATCGCGCGACTGACACAGCAGATCACATGACATGGCTGCCGCCCTGTGTACTCGGTCCAATACGCCTCTGTAAGTGGATTTTTCTAGAGCTGGCCACCATACCCATAGAAAAGGGTGGGTCAGACAACCGCCGTGTACATCCAGTGTATTATGTGTGGTTTCAGACCCACCGTTTCCCTACCGCTGCCTAACAGGCGTAGACGGCGGTAATGGCTTTCCTGGATAGTTCCATAAGGTTCCGCTTCCAGTCCAACTTCCTGTCGAGAATTTAATCTCGTTGGAGAGTGTAAGGTCCCTCTCGTTGCATGCCTGGTTATGGACGCACCCTCCAAGTCTGATGAGATAATTTTTCTTTCAAGGAGAAGTTTTATAAGCTCCACCAGAGGCCGCTCCAGCCCCACTTGGAAAAGTGAGCCCACAACGGCCTCTGGTAGAATATTGTTAAAGGGGCCCTCTATGTCAAGAAAGTTTCCTAAGGTAAATTGCTTAAATGCGAGTCCCTTTTCAATTTTGGACACAATTTCGTGAAGCGCAGTGTCCACGGATTTTCCCTTAGAATAGGCATGTTGAGTTGACACTCCGACACGTCCTCAGAAGAACGGCGCTGTCTTGGGCATCAAGAAGTCTTTCTAGAGTTTTAAGAAGAAAGGACGTTAGGCTTATTGGCTTGAAGTCATTGGGTTTGACGTGAGAGACCCTTCCTTCTTTCGGTATGGAGATTACCCTAGCCTTTGTCCTTCCTCTAGGAATGTGAAAAAGGCGAAGGCAGGCCTTAAAGATTGACGTCGACTCCCTGCTGAATTTCGGCAGGAAATATGCCATCCGGCCCCGGAGATTTATAAGGTTTAAAGGCCTTAGTCGCCCATTTCGCCTTTTCTTTTTGCATAGTCTACTGAGTGCTGTGGAAAATAAGTATTCTGATTAGGCGCGTCTGCCGTTGGTTGTGTTGCACACTCCGGGAAGTTGGTGTCCATAAGAACATCTAGTATTTCGCTGCAAGAGGAGGCCCATTCACCATCAAGTTTTTGGATATAGTTTGGGGTAACTGGAGTTTTAGATAGGACCTTCCGTGGTCGGTTGCCCGTCGAGGTTTTCTCAATGTTGCCGCAGAAAGGAATGTTCACTTAAAACATTCCAGTCCCTGGCTTACTCAAAGAGGTAGCTTGGGACTAGCGTCATTTCCAGAACTTCCTTTCTGTTAGAAGTTATAAACGTGGATTTATTTGAAGTGTTGAATATAAATAGATCAGAACTAAGAATAAAGTCGAGTAGCGACTCATCTCGTGGGTTGATGTCGCATAAAACATGGTGCGAGTTTGCATCAGACCCGATGACCATGGGAAGCTTCCTGTAGCCGGCCTCCTGCACCACGTCCTGTAGTCGATTTGGCGGAAAGTCGTGACATTCGTGCGCCATGTATGAGGACACTATCCAGATGTTTTCGGCCCCAGCTGCACGCTGACACAAACCGTATTCTCGTCACTGTACTGAGAGAGTAGGAAATAAGAAAGATAATTTTTAATAGAATACAAGGTCGAATCCTACCTGTGACTGGTGCGGAGACCACTTTGTAGGCGCCAGAGTCTAAACCGCAAACCTTGTTCTTGACGATCCAAGGTTCTAGGATAAGAACGAGCTCCTCTGCTTTATTGCCGAGATGTAGAAGTAGGGCAGCCGGAGACGCCTTAGAGTGGTGCAAGTTAATCTGTAGGACTTCCACCATTATCGGGGTCCGGTCCCCGTGGTGACACCTGGTATCGCCTTGGCGGCTAATTCGAGCGGCGACGCCTCCTAAATCCCTACACCTATGCTTCTCTTTCTGACCAAATTCCTTGCCAGTTCTTCCCTCCCTTCTCTTTTCAGCGCCGGATCAAGGTGTCATACGACCCGTGCCGAGAATCAGCCTGGCTGGGGGCCCTTCATCAAGCCCAGTCGCGAACGGAGTGCTCCGGATACCGGGCGACCTTCGGAGCCAGCTAGCCTTACCCGGGTACAGCGGATCTCTGCCCGGGCGGATGTTCCCCTTCTCCGCGTCTCGTGGGACAAAATATGGAATCACATCAACACATCACATCACAAAATTCAACTCCACGGGAGTCCGGCGCTCCGAAACAAAGGCCGAAAGGAGTCACAAACTCCGCACCCAGCAAAGCCACGGTACCACCGGGCCTAGCCAAAAGTAGCTCTATGCGAAGGCAACCCACCAAGATCGACGTACCGCGTCTCGAATCCTCCGTCGCCAGGCCACCTCACCGATTAGGGAGGATCAGGTCTCGGAGGAGGACTTCGTGAAGGTACAAGAGGACACAGAGTGGGCTAAGAAGTTATCCCGGACTTCGACCTTAACTTATACAAGAAGACTGATGCTGCAAAGCGTCGTGGAATAAGCCCCGGCACTGGCACCGAAAAGGGCCAAGACACAAGGTGCCTGGACTCGATCCTTTCCGGAGATAGCTAAGGACCGAAAGGTTATTGGATGAGAGCAACGAAGAAGGCAGGATCCCGAGAAACCAATGGAGGTGGGTCGACGCCGCTTTGGCGAAAGTTGCCTTGCAGATCAAGAGGGAAAACCCTGGACCACCTCCGTCGTGTACGGACGCTGGCTTGTTCCAGGGGAACGTCAAATTGATAGCCTGTGACGACAGCAGATCGGTAGAGCTGTACAAAGCGGCGATTAGCAGAGTAGGGGAGGTGTATCCGGGGGCCCGCCTAAAAGTTGTGGAGGCCAGGGACATCCCATCGCGTCCCAGAGCGAGAGCCTGGGTACCCGTTACGCCGTCCGAACCTGCAGATATCTTAGAAATGCTGCAGGTGTTTAATCCCACCATCCCTACACACAACTGGAGGGTTGTTAGCACGGAGCCAACTGAGCGAGCAACGATGCAGGTAGTCCTCCTCCTAAATGACGAGAGCCTGGAAGCACTCTCAAAAAGCGACTACAGGGTGAGCTATAGCTTTGGGAAAACAACGCTAAAAGTTTACAAAACTGACACCGAAGCCCTAGTAAACCTTGCAGCCTGTGTGGAGACGGACGAGTCACCCAGCGACCACGCGATGGAAGTCGACGCTGGAAAACCCCGCACCAGCATTTTAGTCAAAACTAATATAAACTCTTTTATCCTACCACAATTCAGCACTGGAGACATGACCATGGTCAGCCTAGAAATAGAGCGAAGAAAATACAGGCTGGCCTCTTTTTACCTGGCCCACGACGATCAGGGCCCTTTCCCACTCACAGCACTAATGGAACTGGTGAAAAATACAAACCCGATGGACACGATGCTACTGCTGGGAGGGGACGCAAATACCCATCATAACCAATGGGGAAGCACCGACATAAACGAGCGAGGTGAGTCACTTTATAACTATTCGCTAAGCACAAATCTGGCAATTTGCAACACGGGACGTGACCCTACATTTATCACAACCAATCGAAGGGAAGTTCTTGACATCACCCTCGTTAGTGAATCTTACAGTAATCAGATCTCTGCGTGGAGGGTCCTAAAAGAGCACTCTTTCTCAGACCACAGGTTCATAGAATTTAGCATATTAGACTCGCCCCCTGTCTCTAAAGAGATACGAAATATCAGGAAAACTAATTGGGGGTATTACAGAAAATTTGTATATAAGAACCTACCTTCTGAACCATTTAATGCACCAGATAGTAGGGAGGAACTTGATCACCTTGTTACCTTTTTTGCTGTTGCGAGACATCGCTTATCAAGGCATGTTCCAAGAGGAAAACCAGGGAGGCGTACAAACCTCCCTGGTGGTCCTCCGATCTAAATAAACTTCGCAAAGAATGCAGGAAAGCTTTCAATGCTGCTAAGCGCGACGCCCTAGATACATCTTGGGCACAATGTAAATCGACACTTAACTTATACAAGAAAGCCATCAGGAAAGCGAAACGCACCTCGTGAATGGATTTTTGTAGCGGGATAGAGACTACATCCGAAGCCTCTAGACTCCGTAAGGTACTCGAAAAATCACCTACAGCACCTAGCTATATCCAAAAAGATGATGGGTCCTGGACTGACTCAAGTTCAGAAACCGTTAAAGTACTCTTGGATAATCACTTCCCAGAAAGCAACGGTGACACGTTATATGATCCAGAATCAGCAGAGGCTACACCACAGCTTATCAAAGAAATCGTAAGCGACCGGAAAATCTGTTGGGCCATATCTAACTTCAAGCCCTATTAGATGCCAGGACCGGATGGAATATATCCGGCCCAGCTACAACACACCATGGAGCATACAAGGCCATGGCTAAAGACCATATTCACCAGCTGTCTAATACTCGGTTACATTCCCGGAGCCTGGAGAGAAGTCAAGGTAGTGTTCATACCGAAAGCCGGCAGAGCCTCTCATGCTAAACCTGGCGTTTTTAGTCCTATCACCCTTTCATCCTTTCTACTTATGACTCTGGAAAGACTCCCGGAGACTTATATAAGACAATCGATTAACCCAGCTCTGTTATCTAATGCACAACATGCCTACATCAAGGGCAGATCCACGGAGACTGCCCTCCACACGCTAGTCTCAAAAATTTAGCAATCACTAGAAGCAAAGGAATTTGCATTAAAAGCATTCTTAGACATAGCAGGGGCGTTCAACAATGTCATCCCGTTTGCGATTACCTCGGCTCTGACGGACCTGCGGGTGGAGAAACTCCTGGATACCAGCAGGGTGGTTAGCTCCGAATTGGGGGGAGGCAGACGACTCGTAGGTCTGTTAGTAGGGGCACTCCGCAGGGGGGTGTTCTCTCCCCTATGGGTAGTGATGGTGAACCAACTGCTCCTGAGCATGGAGGCGGATGGATATGGGGTAGTCGCATACGCCGATGATGTAGCGGTTATCGTACAGGGAAAATTTCCTCAAACTCTATGTGATCTTATAGAAGCTGCTCTTGGCTCACTCGTTACTTGGACCAGAAACATCGGTCTTGAGGTGAACCCAGCTAAAACAGAGCTAGTCCTCTTTACCAGGCGATACAAAGTACCGGCTCTTATACCACCCAAACTCGATGGCTCACGCCTGGAATTTAAACGCACTGCAAGGTATCTTAGAGTAGTTATTGACAGCAAACTGCTCTGGAATGACAACACAATGGAACGCATCAAGAAAGCCACCACAGCACTTTTCACATGTAAAAAGGCGATCGGTGTATCGTGGGGCTTCTCACCTAAGATTGTTCACTGGATCTTCACTACCATTCCGATTCTGCTTTACGGAACCCTAGTATGGTGGCCTACGCTCGATAAGACAACAGCGCTCAGGCAACTTCCAAAGGTACAAAGGAGTGCAGAGCTATGCATAAGTGGAGCTCTTTGTTCCTCCCCGACCGAAGCTCTTAACGCGGTCCTACATCTGCCCCGCTTGATCTGGTAGCTCGGGAAATAGCCACTATAGCAGCCTTAAGACTTAGAGCGGCAGGCTTCTGGCCTTATAGTCCATCAGGCCATTCGACAATCCTAGGGACAAGGGCGCCCACACCGATACCTGCAAGTACAGACTACTGCATACCATCAAACACCTTCACCAAAATCTATATAATTACCATACCAACTCGAAAGAACTGGGACACCAGGCCTCACCATATACGCAACGCTATAAATATGTTCACTTATGGCTTCAAACTCGACGGAAAGGTCGGGGGAGGAGTCTTCTCCCCGGAGTTGGAACTGAAAACATTTTTTCGCCTTCCAGACCATTGCAGTGTATACCAGGCGGAGGTGCTGGCCATCCACGAGGCCACTCGGTATCTAGCAAGTATATCCAAGGAGAAAAGACAGGTCTTTATCTTCTCTGACAGTCAAGCAGCCCTGAAATCTCTAGACTCATGCGTAGACAACACAAAGTCTCGCACTGAATGCCGCAGATCTCTAAACGAGATGGCCCAGCATTATAGAATACAACTCATGTGGGTGCCTGGACACCGAGATATTGAGGGCAACTGCAAAGCTGACGAACTGGCGAGGAATGGGACGACCACCCCCATCCTTCCGGGGAAGGACATGGTAGGTATACCAATGGCCACTTTCAAGCTACATGCCAGGAATAGCACCACACAAGCAGCAAACGAACGCTGGAGAAACATCTCCTCCTGTATAACGGCTAGGCTTACATGGCCTGCCTACAATAAAAAACGCACGTCTGAACTCTTAGGGTTAAAACACACCGAGGTATCTATTCTTACAAGAATTCTTACAGGTCACTGTCTAATCGGCACACATGCTTCGAGATTGGGAGTGAGCGCGCCAGATTACTGTCGCAGCTGCAGATGCGAAGAAGAGGAAGAGAGTGTACAGCACCTTATATGCGAGTGCCCGGAACTAGGCAGAAGACGGCTACAGACGTACGGAAAGCCCTCTCTACAAGGCCTTGCAGAGGTATCGGAAATCAATATAAGAGCACTATTGAAATTCGTCACGTTAACGAATTGGTTTGATCCCAAGTAAGCGCTGCAACATCATAGGGGAACAAAGATTGCATATGGTATCACAATAGGCCTTTAGTTGGCCTAAGTGTAAGGGGGATTCACTCTCCTTAGCCATCTCAATTTAACCTAACCTATGAGATTGATTTCGTATATCTCCATACCATGTTCTAGTACTCTACCATGAACACTTCCACAGATATGCAGAATGAAAAATTCGGTTTTTATGGGAGGTGCCACGCCCCTTTTCCAATAGCTCCAATTTTTCTACATGACTTTGCGATTGATTTTATATATGAATAACTAGTTCCAGTACTTTATCATGAACACTTCCTGAGATGTGTAGTGTGAAAAATTCGGTTTGTATGGAAGGTGCCACGCCCCTTTTTCCAGTAGCGCCAATTTTTCTTCATGACTATGCGATTGATTTTATATATCTTCTGCATACCAAGTTCCAGTACTCTACGCCCCCCTTTCCAAGAACCACAATTTTTCTACATGACTATGCGACTGTTTTCATATATCTCCATACCATGTTCGAGGACTTTACCGTGAACACTTCCAGGGATATGCAATATGAAAAAGTCGGTTTGTATGGCAGGTGCCACGCCCCCTGTACCTAGCAGTAAGAAATATACTTTACATCCGATTCTCATACCTACCATAAATACACAAAAAATTTCATAAAGATCGGTAGAGCCGTTTAGGAGGAGTTCGACCACAAACACCGTGACCAGTGTAGCCACTTTACCACTATTGTGGTAGATCTACCACATTTTTGATCACTTTTCACTTCTACCACAGCTACCACATATTTTAAAAAATCTACCACAATTTTACTGAAATAAAATTGTTATATAACCTAGTTTACCAAAATGTAGCTTTCCAATAAGTTTACCAGCCAATTTTCTCCTCAATATGAATGTAAATGTCACGAAAATGTATTGTAAATATTGTGTTAGTTGAAGACCTGAAGGTGCTGCAAAATTGCGCAATTTCAATACTCTACTTCAAACTAAAATTGTAGCTGTTTACTAGTGTTGGAAAACTATCGATGGTGTATGCATTCGATAGTTTCGATAGTGATAATGCAAAGTATTCGGTACTATCGAAAGCTTTCCTACATATCGTCGCCTGGATAAAAGATTATCGTATGTTACTTTCGGCAGGTTTAGGAAAATCGCGATTGAAGTTTGGAATGCAATTTCTCATAAACGCGAAGAGAGATTTTCTCCAAAGTCTCGGAGAATGTTACTAGTTCACAAAATTCTTAAATTATTTAATTTTTATTGTTTATTGTTAGTTTTGAGCTAATGAAGGATTTTCTTTAATAAAATTTTGTCGTAAGGGACATTTGTCAACAATTTGGCAGCCACTTTGTATGAAATACGACAAACCCCTCTATTCTAACAGAGTCACAAAATTTAGTTCATCACTGTTGTGATTTCTTGTGCGCCGATTTCAACTGCTAGAGAAATACACAAAAACTTAAAAATTTGTGTTGCAACGGTATATTTGTTGCAGCAGCAAACTTTGAGGCGAAGTAGAAATTAGAAATTCTTAAATTAACGATATATTTTAATCAATGTCTCAGAAACTAGAGGAGATATCTAAAAATGGATAGCGTAATTTTAAAGATCTTAATTAGTTTGGTATAACTGCATTATTAACTAAACTTTTACTAAATTATCGAAATTTTTTTAGTCGATATCTCGGTAAATAAAGGATATTTTCAAAAACTGGTAACACTTATCGAAAGATCTTATTTTAAAATATATAATTTTATCTATAACTAAAAATCGTCAAAATGGCGCTTACGACAAATAATGCCCAATAAATTTTAAAATTGATCAAACTCAAGATTTGAAATAGCACAATTCGGTCTGACAAATTTAAAATTGATTGGTGAAAGTGGGAATAACATTTTGCATATAGGCAAATTTTATGGCCCAAGAAGAATTTGACAAGTGATATAACAGATCTCATCGCCGGTAAGGAGTTCACAACATATCGTCACTAGACACGAATAAAGGCGCGCTAGTGTTGTGACGGCGAAAAAAGACACTTAAAAAAATTTTACGAAAAAATACGCTTAAGAATAACTTCGGCGATAAAAGACGCATAAACAGAGATTTATACCTGGCCAAGGACTGTCACTTCAGCATCATTCCCCAAAAAGTCTTTAGAAATTTATATACTGTTTCACCCGCAAACATAGTTGACCGGGAAATAAGTTTAAGCGTCTTTCTTCGCCGTCAACTATGTTAGAAGTCTTTCTTCGCTGAAGTTTTTTTATGCGTCGCTTTTCGCGGTAAACTTTTGAGCTCGCGGATTTACTCGTATCTAGTGACGACATATGTATGTATTTATGTATCTTTTATAGTCAAATTCTAACAATTTGAGCAATATACAACGGCAAAATAAAACCATCGATACTAACGATAGCCCCATCGCTATTTCTCCATCACTACTGTTTACACAACCATCTAATTTGTTTGTTGTTGCTTATTTTTATACCCGAGCGCACTTGTGCACAAGGGTATATTAATTTTGTTCACATAACGGTTGTTTGTAACAGCCAAAACGAATCGAGATAGATATAGACAAATGTATACATAAATGATCAG
>NW_016158283.1:9800-19671 GCF_001687245.7 Rhagoletis zephyria | reverse complement strand
CTCGGTATGGTTATTGTACTTGCCACGTGTAAGCAAAACGTTGAAAATTATTGAAATCGGACTAATATAACGGCCGATTCTCATATAACGGTAAATTTAAGAATTGCTTGAAACTTCAATATTTCGAAATTGAAGGACGCTAATTTACTCAAAATTGTTACAACTCGGCTTACCATCTAGCGGAAGGTTTCGGAAGGGTGAAAAAACATATATTTAATACTTGCGCCGGGTATTTAATGTTCGGCTCCGCCCGAACTTAGCCTTTCTTACTTGTTGTTTATTTGTTTGTTGTTGCTTTTTTCCGGTTTGGTTTGTTTTTACTTGCTTGTTTGACGTTTGTTTTTTTCTTCTTTTTACTCATTAACAGGGAACGGATTTTTAGGACCTTAAAACCTATAAAAAAGGCAAAATAAAGTAACGGAATAGGCTGAAAAAGGCAAAATAAAATAGCGAAAAAGGGAGGAAAAGGCACTAGGTATTGTAAAAAAGGCAAAAAAAAGGCAAAATAAAATAGCGAGAAAGGCAGGAAAAGGCAAAAAAAAGGTATTGCAAAAAAAGCAAAGTAAGGCACTAAAAAAAAGACAGAAAATACGAAGAACAATCAAAAAATATATATTTTTTAGAAATGTTTATATTACAAGTAAAAAGAGAAAAATTATGAACTAGTTTCATTATATGAAAAATTTGTACTTTGAATCTTTGACTATTTTATCCTTTCGAGTTTCTAACTCATAAAACTTTAATCTGTATAGTTGTAGTAACATTGAACCACAAGATGCATTTTGAAGTTTTCTGGCAGCATTTTCATTCGATTTTCGCGAAGAAAAGCCTTGAATGTACTAAATGTGCGCTCGACGTAAGTTGATACAAGTGGAGCCCAATTTAAATATGGAACGTTTCCTCGCCCTTCACAATTTTATCCACACCCCTTATTGTCTCCAAGCCTACGTTAGCTGAGAAAACGGCTTTGAATTTTTCCAACACCAATTTGGCAAGAGGTCCATGCGCTTCTATAAGCCGCATGGGCATGTGTATATTTTTTAATCTTTAAAAAAAAATTGTAAATGCTATAATCACTTTTTTAAAGGTAGAAAAGGCAAAAAAAGGCAAATATCTTAAAAAAGGCAAATATCTTAAAAAAGGCAAAAAAAGGCAACATCAAATGTGTATACATGGAATCAGGGAAAGCTAAATCGTGGACATTCTTAATCGAATATACTCTATCTCTTTAGCAGAAAAAAGGCAATTTCCATAAAATCCGTTCCCTGCTCATTAATAATTCACAATACGCAATTTTAAGAGTTGTGTTCGCGAAGTTGAGGCAATTTCGTCGCAATTTCAGGTGACAGTTTTTTGTATGGCGAAATTGAGAATCGTGTCGCAGTTTCAGCTGAAACTGAAAAATTTGAAGAGAGCAACTGTGGTGATATAGATATTCATAGTGTTAAATGTAAACTTTTAAAGTATTATATAAAACTGTGTGATGAAATACGTAAACGGTTTAATTTTGCTGATTACAACTTAAGACTGTTAAAGTATTTTGACCCACAAATTATCCAAAAAGGTGATATGCAAACTATTTTACCGCTTCTTAAACAATATCTTTGTTTGAGGGTTTGGAAGAGTCGTTGAACAGCGAGTAGAGAAATTTTATCGTTTTTGACAAAACCAAAGTTAAGGATTTGTTTCAAGATGACTTGATCAAAGGTTGGACTGCGCTAAAAAATGAAAAAAAAAAATTATGTTCACTGAATTATCCGAATATATGTGCAATTTGGCAGTACTTCCTCATAGCACTGCTGGTGCCGAAAGATTGTTTTCAGTATATCTGTAATACTTCTATATTGGCAGTATCTACATGTGCGGTCTACAAATATTACAGTACAGATACATAAACAAGTAATTTTTAAGGAAAAAACAAAACCGTCTTCAATTCTTATATACAAATTTAGGCGTACCGTTATTTTTTCATGATCCAATGATCGGATCTAAAGCAAACTAGTGTGGGACCACCTCTGAGACACTACCTTTCCGATGCCAAGAGGAATTATCGAAATCGGTTGACGTGGTCCAAAGTTATGCGGTAGCATACATACAAAAAAAAAAATAATATTCCGACGAATTGATAACCTCCTCCTTTTTTTGAATTCGGTTAAAAAAGAAAAGGAAAACCGACTAATCGTATGTAAAAAATGACACTTGAATACAAAGCAAATCGCAGTTGCGGAACGTTAAAAGAAAATTACAGGGAATTTTTAGTTTACATTTAACTTCATGAACTTTGTAACTTATTAAATTACAGAAATGTCGCATTGGCGCTTTTTATGTGAAAAAAGAGTCTAATTAAATAAAATAGCTTTGCATGCGTATTGGCTACGCAGAATAATTTTAACTAAAAAGCTTGCAATTCTAATAAATCTTTTATTGATTCTTTTTTTTTAATTTTTTCACAAAGTTTGAAATTCGGATTTATATAGTTTTTGTTAGATAATAAGCTCTACTTATATAACAAAAAATTAGCGAAAAGTATTTCAAATGAACATTGCGAATATTATATAAAAATCACTACAATCTTGAGTGAGTTAATACAGTTATTTATTCCCTTTTAACTGAATAGTGAGTAAATCTCTACTCAGTGAAAAATAGAGATATATGTTTGAGTTAAACATTCTAAAATAATAAATTGGTAATCAATTAAAAAATTTTCAAATCGGTGTTTTAATTTCTGGTAGCATTAAAACAAGATTTTAATACTTCAGCATAAAGTCTCAGTTTTTATTAGCAAACATGGCCAAGAAAGCGGCATAACCACCCTAGAGTCAAATAATCCCCTTCAAATTTATTTTCAAGCGCTACAGATGATACGTCAATTTCCCTTGAATGTATTTGTTACATATAAGGTTCTTTCCCCAACAATCCGGACCGGTAATTCGAGAATAAGCGAAAAGTTTGCTCTCAAAAATGGAACATAATTCAGAAGTACGGGAACGCAAAAAACCATATTTCGTGCCCAGAATTTGAGAATTTGTTTTTATTTTGTCACTTAAATGAAAACTCTTGGAAATTGAATTTTGGTTTCATAAATTTGATTTTAAGTATATAAAGATTGAAAATACATCTACAGACCATTCGCTATTCCTTAAAAGCACCAAGTAAATACACGCAACATGTAAACACAAAACAGCTGATATGCTCTTTGACATTTTATCCATTTTTCCCCGGAGGAAAAGTCCGGGCTGTTTCGGGTAGGAAGAAGAAGACACTTACGATCCATATGTTCCAACTTTCGCCCATTTTGTTGAGTACGGGAATGATTTCTGGGCTGTTTTGGGCACCCGCGGGATCCCGCGTTGCGTACGGGAAAGAACCTATATTCACAGATACTAATGCATGAAAAATCGCGCATGCGCAAAATGTACATTTGGCTCAGAGCTATCTCCCTTTGATTGCTGAATCCAAACACATTGCGCAGATAGGTTATTGCCAATATAGAAGTATTAAATATTTGGTTTTCAGTAATGAATATAATGAAATCTTCTATGAGAAATCGAGTTGGTGTATTATCAGTGGAAAATCAAATTTTCACGAAAGAAATGTGTGATTCTGAAAATACTTACGTACATTCGAAAGACCTTATACAATTTAATTAAAACTAGCAAATGCCCGCTTACTTCGCGGCGCCTAATAAGAACTTTTGCGTTGGCCAATGCAAAAGAGCGTTTAAATGAAAAAATAGTCTGTAAAGTCAAAATTTTTGGTTTAAGTTGAAACCACTAAAGCGCAGTATCCTCCTCACACATAGGCCAATAATTATTATTAATATTATAATAATTATTATATAATATTATAATAGTAACGCTGTGATACCATATGGAACACCAATCCCTTTCGGTGTCATGAGCTTTACGGATGGTCTTATTTCCATTTGACATCTCTGCCAAGCATGCGTAACCTTTTTCTGTGATCTTGCAACTATAACATTGGTCCGATGATAAGCCCACAAAAGTCCTTATAAGGAAACTCAAGAGCACATAAGTGCGTTTTCTGTTATAGGAGGGCCAAGAATCCTCGCTGTCCCACAGGATGAAAAGTTTTCTGGTACATTGGCTAAATGAGTCTTGTAGGTTTCTTGAATATCTTTCAAATGAAGCAATTGATATACCTACGGTGATCTTTCCTTGTTAATTCGCAACTTTTACAATTCGTGGTAATATTTATGAACTGATTTCTAGGTAGATTCAAGATCGCATGATCGTGCATGAGGGCGTCAGACAAACTTAACCCCATCCTTCATTTAGACATATGAAAACTAAATTCTTCTAACTTAAACATAGGGCCAAAGCAAACCAACCACACGGCGTTTCTTTACATTTCGGCTGCAGTGCCATCCATTGATACCCACATGGCAACATTTAGGTTATCTTATCAAGTTAAGTGAATTAAAGTTTTCAAATAGGTGGCAACCCGCTTCAAAAATATTTTCAATAGTAAGCTTCCTAATCCTCCTTAGTTTAGTGTCCGTATTGTAATATTGCATTTATTTTACAAATTTAAATTCATTAAATTTTCCAAGCAGTTGGCAAACCCTTAAAAATATTTTCGGCATTAAAATTTCCTAGCGTCTTTAGTTTGATGCCAATATTGAAATATTTAATTTATGTTCTCAATTAAATTAGATTAACGTTTCAGGGTTGCCACATACAAAAATATTTTCAACTGTAAGCCTTTGTAAACCTCTTTCTTTTGACAGCCATATTGTAATATTTACTTTATCGTGTAAATTGACCTAAACGGAAATTTTAAACACAGGAGGCAACTTTCTAATTTTTTTCTTCTATATTGTAAGCTAAACCTCTAGCGATATATCGGCGAAAACTGTACACCCAATTCCATGCATTAGTTTTCGAGTGATGCGCTTACAAATATACAGACAGACAGAGAGTAAAAAATTCTAAAAAGTGTTGATTTGGCTTTTGTAGCTCTAATTAAAACCCACCATATAAATTTTTTTGATATCTATAGGGTACATACATCGGCCCTTTACAATTTTATTATAAGTATAGATATAGATTTCATTTATTTTATCACTTTAATACAATAAAATTTTTCCAGCAGGTGGCAACCCTTCTCAAAAATATTTTCGGCAGTAAAATTTCCTAACCCTCTTATGTTTGATACACATATTGCAATATTCACTTTTTCTTATCAATTTACTTAACCTGAAATTTTCAAACAGGTAGCAACTCTCTAATTTTTTTCCTTTTATATTTTAAGTTAGACCTCTAGCAACACATCAGTGAAAACTGCATTCAATTCCATGCATTAGTTTTCGAGTGATGCGCGTGCAAACATACAGACAGACAGACAAAAATTTTAAAAATGGTTGATTTGGCTTCTGGTGTTCTAATAAAGGGCACTTTTGTAGCCCATTGAATTTTAGTATAATAAAGTGCAAGTTTGAAGTAGCTTGAAATTACTATTGATTTTTGGAAATTTTTTGTTCGCGCATTTTCTTCCATACAAAGTATGTTCAAAAATTTTTTTATGGAGAAATGAGCGACACCTTCCCCCAAAAAAAATCTACCAAAAATCAACGGTAAGTCCCAGCTACTTAAAATTTGCACTTCGAATTGAAAGGGCTACAAAACTGCATACTCAGGATGTTTCTAAGAAATTTAATTAAAAAGCTTAAAATTTATATGAAACTTTGTCGAATTTTGCTACTTTTTTACAAATTTTGAAATATTGAAAATCTTTAAAAGATTATTTTGTAGGCAAATTTTGAGTCGTTCAAAACGAAAACAATACCCTTTTTTTGTTTTTTGGTACTTTTGCAGTTATTTGTCAAAAATCGACGTCATGAATCGACGTAAACGACGAGTTACAAAGTGCCCTTTTCAAAAAGATATAATTTGCGCAGATTGCGCTCCATAGCATCTACATTTCTAATCCGATTTTCATTATCTTTGGCTTAAAATTCACTGTAATGATATATCTTCTTTATCGAATTTTTAAAATAATGAAAAAAAATAATCAATTGAAACTACGTATTTGATTGAAAATCTCACTTTTTTCGACTTTGACGACAAAATGCAAATGACCGCCTGTAGCACTAATAATTTTCATTGAAGTCGCCACAAGTTATATATTTTGGTAAGAGGCACATCAACACCCTTCGAGCTGTAAGTCGCTTACGTTGATTGGGAGATTTTTTCATGAGATATTGAAGAAAAGCTACGAAAGGTACCAAAAAACACTTTTTTGAAAAAATCCATCCATTGTCCTATAATTTTAAAATAACGAATAAAATGCGGGACATATGCAGGACCCTTGGAAAAAATTAGTACATTTTCAGGTTTTTTAGGTTTGAAAAACTACGCAAGACCGACCTTTGAAAAACAGTACGGCACTGCAAAAAACAGAACGGATGGTCACCGTAAATATAGCCAGAGTACCAGTTTGACTGAATAAAGCATAACCAAAGATCAAAGAAAATAAGGATGCTGGCTATGTTTATGGGTCCCTTATATTCTACGTTTTTTCTAATAACGAAGGTGCTGCCGCGTTTGTACGAAAAATTGTTTTTAGGCCAGAGTACAGGGATACTCTTAAGGCCAGTTTTTCAGTGCCAGTTTAAACTTAGATTAAGTAAACTGATTTAAATTGAACAGCTGGCTGACATTTGATTAGCTGATCTTAGGTTAAACCAGCCAAAAGGGGCGTTTAAACTTAGTTTAAACCACGGGCGCGCGCTGAAAAACTGCAGATATAAGCAGAACAGGTGTAATGAATGCAGTAACACACTTAGCACTTGGCATCAGTTTGCAGAGAGAAGAAAAAAACTATTAATTGCATATCAGAATCTGAATCTTATAATGATGAGTTAAATAATAATAATTTTTGTATTTACAGCATAAACCAAAACATGGGTGACGATTCAACTGAGCTCTACAGTGTTTCTATCAAAATCAATGTAGTTTCTATAGAAGATTTTTGTGATTCAGGTTCACCATGCAGCCTAGTTTCCAAGCACTTTTTAAAGAAAATAAAGCAAAATGTGAGTCTTGACACTTGTAGTGATCCTTACATTGACTATAATGGCAACAGAATTCCGGTATTAGGAGAGTATAATGAAATAATTGAATGCAATGGCACAAAGAAGAAAATTAAACTCGTAGTTACTAATAACAACAATTCCCCATTATTTGGTAGAAATTTTTTGCGGAAATTTGGGTTTGAGCTCGTACAAAAAAATTCAATTAGCGACTCCAATCAATCTTCCATAACTATCAAAGAAATTAAGAACGAATTCTATGAAGTTTTTAACAATGGTCTAGGCGCCTATAAGTTGGGAAAATTTTCTTTTCTTATAGATAATAATTCCAAGAAATTTTTTTTTAAGCCACGCCCAGTTCATGCCAAAGGAATGCTAAAATTGAAAAAAGTTTGAGAGAATTAGTTGAAAAAGATGTATTAGAGCCAATTGACCATACAGAATGGTGCACTCCTCTCGTTCCTATTATGAAACCCAATGGAGATCTTAGAATTTGTGGTAACTACAAAGTTACAATAAATAAATACCTCTCCGATTTTAAGTACCCGCTGCCTCTGATTGACGAAATCTTTGCGTCACTTCAAAGCTAGACCTATCTGACGCCTACAACCAATTGATTCTCGAGGAAAACTCACAGAAATTATGTACGTGGACAACTCACATTGGCACATTCAAGATGAAACGTTTGCCTTTAGGGGTAAAACCTACCGCTACCATATTTCAAACGACGATGGAAAATTTGTTAAGTTATATACCTTTTGTGGTCGTATACCAGGACAATATAACTGTATAAGGCAGAGATATTTATGCAACAGCACATTGCATTAGTTGTGAGAACGAAAATTTTCAATTCAACCTCTAAAATCTATGTTTTTGTTTTTAATACATACATTTTAAAATCGATTTTTAAAACGATCGTCGTTAATTGAAAAGCGCATGTTCAAGTGAAATAGTAAAGTGATTATTTTTAAATTTAAAACCATGAGTTTTCAAATATGATATTAAAATCTTATTTTTATTAAATCACGTACAGCCATTTGTTATTAGAAAATATACATTGTGAAACATACATTTATATATACTTATAAATTAGTTACAAAATTTAATAACGAATAGATACATGTTTTACATACTATACATACATATATATATAAGATTTTGCTCTTCTTCCAAGCTGGGTCTTCTGATTTTGCTTCAAGCTGGCCAGATCCTGTAATTTATATTAATAAATTGTAAATTATTATTTAATAGCCCAAAAGAATTTGTTTTTATAAGCACGTACATATGTATTCAACTCTTACCCAAGCTTTTTTCGATCAAAGGTATTCACCGTATCAGCAATGCGCATTTTATTTAGGTGGTTACTTCAGCGCCTTTTTTGAAGTAAAACTATTGAGGCTTGAAGTAACTTTTTTTATATCCACAAATTTTTTTTCGACAAATAATGCAAACATGTGAAATGTTTTTAATAATAAGTAGCTTTTAAATTTTGATATAAAACGTTTTAGTTTTAAATATAATTCATACTTAATTGGCTAAAAGAAGATATATGTTTTTATTTTAAGTGTCTCGTTTTACTTTGCTTGTTGACAATTTTTTCCGCACTGCAATTGGTAGGGAAAATATGTATTCCAAAATGCTTCTCTTTCGTTTTGAAAATACACATTTTTGGAATTTTTTTCATTTCGTTTGTTCTGCTCAGTCCAAAACAAAAAAAATTATAAGGTTCGTTTTTGGTTTGCGAATGTTTCGCAATTGCAATGTTTCAAATATTGCCTTTTTTATTTTCCATGAAGTAAAATTGCATCAATAAATTTTGTTTTACATAAATACTATTTTGAAAACTTTCGTTTTACCCGCATCATTTTCTCTGTGCAATATTCTACCCACTCAAGCTACTATATAAGAAAAACCGTAACAACAATGCTTTGCGGATAGACACAAGGCAAAAATAACGGATTTCTATGTACCCGCTACACGAATAACTAATTTAGGTAACTGTTGAGTACCGCAATAGGAAACCGTATAAATACGAGCAAACCCAACGTACGAACCTGTAGCATGCAACGTTTAACGTAAAGTACAGTCTATGCCAAAAGGTAGGAAGCGGATGCACGTAGTAAATCCGGCTCTTGCTCGTCGGCCATCGGGATGGGATTCTTGCTCCTACTTTTCGGTTTTAGCTAACTGCCACAGAAAAATTACTTTATTTTACGTGCTGAAAAGAAAGGTATCTAAAAGGAAATCGGATACACACAATTGCTCAAAACGTTTTGACGGCGCTTGGGTTGCAGTATGAAGTACGTTGCATGGTGTTACTGCAAAGATCGCCCACCCTACCATAACTTCCAAAGTTTATCAAAAAAAAATTACAAACTATCTATTAACAAATTAACACTTAAATAAGAGGGGTTTAATATAAATTATAAAGTAGCTGAATTTATTTTTTATTTTTTTTGCAGATAGGCTGCCAATTTTTTTGCCGGTCGTGTGCATATTGGAAGTGCTTCTTTGAAACGGAAATAAAAACTTCTTTGTCGGAGTTAAATTTTTCACGAAAAGCACCTAAGAAAATAAAGTGAAAGATTAAATTCCATTGGAAATCGGAAAATTTAATTAAGTAAAAAGTGGTAATAAATAATATTATTATCCGTACTTCTTATTGCCGCAGTCGTTGCCAAACCAATAGCGCTATAGGGGAATTAAACGTTTAAATCCTTTAGTGTTGCTCCGCGAAGCCTGTGAAAGAATTGCAAAACTCGTTAAATTAATTTGTATTTTTGAATTACATATGTAGTAGCTACTTACACGAAGTTT
>NW_016158283.1:0-5157 GCF_001687245.7 Rhagoletis zephyria | reverse complement strand
TATAAAAACCTGGAAATCCCTATTACTTACCACGACTAACTGAATATCAGGCTCGGGAATCATAAAAGAACAAAATTAAATATTCATTTTAAATTTAACAATTTTTATTAATCTAAATAAAGGAAATTCAAAATCATACAGATCTAAGCCCTTCCACAATTTTTACTCTTCTTTTTTTTTTTGAAACACAAAGTTGAATTACGATAAGGATTTACAATCGAATAAAAAAAAATATATTAACAACAGCCTTATAAAATAATAGAAATGGGAATCCAATTAAGGACAAATTTATAACGTAAATCTCAGATTTGTATGCAAATTTTAAATGTGGTTGTTATAGAATTATTTATTTTACTTATTAATTTCTAGATTTATTTTACTAATAGTTAAGATAAATTCATTTAACCAAAATAAAACAAAGTTGAACTATCTAATTTACTACTTATTTCGTTGTACTGTGTTTTTACTTTGCATCATTAAGGCCACGAAACATAAAAGCATGAATTTATATATACATTTTTGTTTTTTCGAATATGGCAACATTGATCTTGATTAAGTGAGAAGAATGGAACGAACTGTTCGTCCTCTCATCGCAATTGCAAATAGTAATAGCATGGGCAAAAGACACAACAAAAGTAAAGATAGCTTACCGTTTGGCTCCAACGACGAAAGATCTTTCAGGGGAGTGCCTGGAACTAAATGTGGGACGTAAAGCAAAACACATTTATGTACATGCCTTAGTTATTACTTTTTTTTTTACCGTTTGATTTTATGTATTAAAGTAAGATCAATTGCTCTTGCATTATAAACTTTTTGAACTGGCATTTCTCTTTGGCCACGCCGGTGAGGTGAAAATGTAACCGAACGTATGCAACTTTTAAGGCATTCGTAAACTCGCATGCGATTTTTTTCTTTACACCTTCACCCGTATGAATTCTCGCGCGTAGAATGATCAATAATCATGCAAAGTTTCACTGTACACTTAATAGATGCTCGTATAACTAAATTTACATAGCTAAATATTTAAGACCGCTTAAATTTAAGTAGAAAGTTATAGAGCTCCTTTCTTTCCACATCCTATTTTACATAATTTTTCTGACTTTTAGTTTAGTTTTAATCGTAATTCTTCACTTTTCACTGCAGTGGCTGTACTTGTATATTAGACACTAAAATTCATTTGTTAATATACCTATTTATGTATGTATATGTAACACTTCGTTTTCACATGTTTTCAATCTTAATTAAAATATAACAGGGTTTCGCATTTCTTTCTCTAATTAAAGATTGAATTAGTTTTAAGAAAATTCGCCGAATTTTTGCGAATCTATGAATGTGTACCACCTTAAAAATAATTTTTCCACTACGAGGGTAGCTCAAAGACTACTTTTCGCTTTTCAAACATCCGTAATTACAAAAGAAAGTGGTAGATCGTCCTTTTCGTTTGCACCAGTCTGGCAATAAATCACATACTTAATAATTTTCTTAAATTGAATATTTAACAAACTACTTACTTTTAAAATATTGTGATTGAAGCAAAATTGTCAACAAAACTAAAATTTTTTCTTGTGCTGACAAATTACTACAAGCCTCTTTCTATTATATTTTTTTTTGTTTTATCGTTTACGAGCTTTTCTCTAACTTTTTGGCGATACGAGAATCCCTCGTAAAACATAATGTTCGTAAAATGTACGTTTTCTTGCTGGCTGGGTCCGATTTTAATTTGTAATTTGTGGTATTTCAACGTTTTCCTTACGCTGGTGTCTAAATTGTATGGCTTCTGCTGCCAGCAGAACTCTACCCACTTTCTGGCCAAGGCATTTGGGGCCTTTGTCCCTACGGCTGCTGCAATTCAACACACGACACGACATTTTTATAAAGTTTTTATTACAAATAAAACGATGTTTACTTCAGAACGCACGAATTGCTTCGATTTTTCACTTGAAAGTACACAATACGTTTGCAATACATTTGCACTTGTTTATAAACAAAAAGGTTGTTTACGTATTGCCATAAACGTCAAAGTCGGCAAAACCAAAGTAGCGGTTTCGGGAATGCGCCACCTTCAGTTCATTACACCATGTACCACATACACATTCTTATGTGAGAAATTAAGTTTTTATGGGAGGTGCCACGCCCCCTTTTTCAATAACTCGTTTTTTCCGTGAGTTTAGCGTTGATATTACATATCTCTATACTAAGTTGCTGCACTCTACGATGAATACTTCCAGAGATATATTGTGTGAAAACTTCAGTTTGTATGTGAGGTACCACGCCCCTTGATAAATCGAAATGATTTTTCTTCTATTATCATCCTTGGAGAGTCTAGATTCGATGTCCAAAATTTCAAAAATTTCGGTACAACTGTTCTCGAGTTTTTCCAACAGAAAAAAAACGACTTAAAAAATATATGAGTAAAGATAACAAATCAAATAAATTTTTAAATTGAATGTGTCCTATGGAAAAATATTTACGAATAATTTTTTAAATAATTGCAGACATTTGAAATTAATTTCAAGTCTTTTACAAAAAAGTAAAGGCATTCAAACGTAAAAATTTTTTCTTTCATTTTTCAACATAAATAAATAAAAAACTAGACCTTTTTTAAAAAATCGCCACGGATAAATCGACGCGAGATTTAATTATCTTTTATTTAAAAAAATAAACTTGAAATCGGTTCATATTTGGGCTCTGAAAATAGATTTGTCCACATCAACCTTTTTTGCCCCACTGTGTGCCGTCAGGTTTCCTTATTTAATTTTTTTTCGAACCATGGAGAAACATCTGTGAAGTGCAGAAGGAAAGCGTATTGAACGGAAAATTCGATAAGAAAAATTTCAGAAAAACAGCCAAAACGTATCCATTTCAAAACGATTTTCGGTTCTTGTCTGTGTATACGTTTCTGCCGCACACTTAAGTGAAAAACGGACATTCAAAATATTCGAAAATGGAATCGATGAACGGACAAAAATCTGCATTTCAGCCGCTTTTTTCCTTTTTCGGATCCATTTTAAGTTTTTTATTGCCTCGGTGATGAAATACAAAGCTCTAAAGCGGATGACAGTGAAGATTAAGAGTCAATAAAATGGTAATTAATTAATAATACTAAATAATAATTCCCTAATATATACATAGTTAATGTTTTCCTATTAAGTTTGATGAAACGCATTGATACGTATGGTAGGCGTATGAGTAATATAATTTCCTGCTCAAATTTCATACCAACAAATGAACTCTTATTGCATCTGGGACGACGTTCGGTCCATCGGATTGGTCTGGCTTTTCACAAATGATATTAATACAGTCCCCTTAGTATTATGTAAAATTTTGGCACTGAGAAAATAAGATATAGCGTTTTCTTTTCTCGAAAAAAGGCTGCACTTATTCTGCCTTGTGTTAGCGCTGTCACATTTTCATGTTCTTTTCTCAGCCCTTTCACATGGCGTCGTGTTCTTTTCTCAGCAGGTTGCGCTCTGATCCGGCGAAAGTGCTGCCTTTTCTGCCCTCAAATAAACGTGAGGGTGAGAGTTGCGTGGTTGATTTTTAATTTAATTTTGTAAAAATGCAATTATTTTACCTATCAGAAATAAGTGTTTTGCTTTAAAATTGTTAAAGACTTACAGGCCAAGTGAATAATTCAGCTTTATTGAGTTCTATAAATAAATTGTGATGGAGTAGTATATTTTCTGTTTCATTTTCATATAAAGAACGCAAAATTTTCTCAGGTTTCAGGGCAACGCAAATCAAGAGTTCCCATATAAAAGGGCAGAACTTTTTTTGAGAAAAGAAAACGCTAATAGTTTCCCAAATTTTTTGCAAACTGCAAAGCGTCTGGCGGAAGTAACCGCCCACGGAAAGTGTCTGGCAATATTGAATATTGATTTTTAACAATACTCTCTAAAACATATCTAAAAATCAGCGATTTAACATATATAGGTAAGTAACGCTTTTGCGTACCTTTCCAACCTGATACCTCTAAAAGGGCCGCCTACCCAAGCAAGCAGATACACATACATTATTTATTAACAACGCATAACACTACTTATTCCCTAAATTTGGTTACTTCGCAAATAAGATAGGTTTGACGGCACTGGGATCTTGGACTATTCCATCATTTTTGCATCAAAGCCCACCCGGCAAAAAAAATAAAGTGCAAATTCAGATTCCTCCAGGGTTCGTATTTGCACACACATGCTCTGCTCACACACACGCCAGAAACACATTCAACTTGCACTCACTGCTCATACACATGCGTGTGCATAAGTGGAAAACAAACTCTACTCACAGAAAAGTGTGTGCTGTTTGTTATTAAGCACATGCACATGTGTGTGAGCCGATTTTTGTACAAATTTCAGCCCATGCACATGCACATAATATATTCTTAAAATAATTTGTTTTTTAAATGTTATTTTTTGAAAGACAATTCAATAAAAAGTGAGATGTTGTTTGTTTTTTATATGACAGAAAACATATTAAAAAATTATTTTAAGATTTGAGTTAGAATTCGAAGTGTATAATTTCCTCTACG
Source organism: Rhagoletis zephyria (assembly GCF_001687245.7). Classification (NCBI taxonomy): domain Eukaryota; kingdom Metazoa; phylum Arthropoda; class Insecta; order Diptera; family Tephritidae; genus Rhagoletis; species Rhagoletis zephyria. The sequence continues at coordinate 632 of NW_016158283.1, read as the reverse complement.
CAAAGCACACACATGTGCGTGTGCTTTATATTAATAAAAATAAATTACACACATGTGCCCGTGCTTTTTACCAAACGGCACACACATGTGATGTGAGCAAGTTTTTAATTTTTTATATGCACAGCACACGTGTGTGAGCGTAAAATGTTAGTATGTGCTGCACATGTGTGTGCAAATACGAACCCTGGATTCCTCGGACCCAAAAACCCTCTGGCAGGCCTCATGAGTGTACGAATATTTACATTAAAATCACTTTAATTGTTTTAAAGACTTCTATGCGACCACCAACAAGGGATGCCGTTAGGATCTGAATAGATCCAATTGGATTCATTTTTAAACGAATTTTTGCGAGATACTTATTTTATCCGATCAGTATAAATGTGGATACTTTTTTAAATAGGCCAAAATTTTATATTTCCTAAAAAGTTTTTTTCGTTCAAAAATCGATTTCCATTAAAGATGGTTGAAAACATTATGTCTTCTAAATATATTAAAAATCACTACTAAACCGCGAAATTGAAGCATTTTATTTTTTGCGAACGAAGCAATGAACATTGGAGGATGGTTCCGTGCGCAGAAGTGGAAAACGGAGGATGGTTCCGTGCGCAGAAGTGGAAAACTTTTGACTGCCA
>NW_016158282.1:147207-147858 GCF_001687245.7 Rhagoletis zephyria | reverse complement strand
ACATCGTCGATACATCGACTAGGAAAGTGAAAAACATCGACATCGTTCTTTCACTCCGTTCGTATGGTGCCGAACGACCACTGGCAAGCGAGCGCTTGTTTTCGGAAGCTAGTGCAACCATCATTCGGGAAAGAGGCGTGCTTTTGGGGGCTACATTATAAAAGCTTGTTTTCTGAACTAATTCAAAATGTTTATTCATATTTAATTAAATAAGATTTACATATTTAAGATACATCATAATATTAAAACAGGTGCACGTTTTAAGCGGCTAAAAATCGCTTTGATTTTTAATGTTTTTTTTGGCGGCTTTTGCGTTTTTTTAAGGTTAAAAATCAAGGCGATTTTTTAACGGCTTTTTCTAAAAATTCAGATAAAAAAGTTCAAAATTAAGATAAAAATGTGTTGAATTTTTCAAAGTTTTGTATAAAGTTATGGTTTGCAGCGGATATGTGAATCTAGTTCTTTCGAGTTTAAAAAATATTTCAGGCTACATTTTATTTCGTGTAGTAGATGAGATATTAAACCATCGGTAAATCATCGATGTATCGTTTTTATAACCGATGTTTTTGGCATCGATGTTTTTTGCGGGAACATCGATGTTTTCAAACATCTATGGCGCATATTCATAGTCATATTTAGTACTCAACTAAG
>NW_016158282.1:123876-146957 GCF_001687245.7 Rhagoletis zephyria | reverse complement strand
CAGTTTCACGCTAGTTCTTTTAAAGTAAATTTGTGCATAACATTTAGATATCTACTATTTGTATGTTTCACAGCATGCTTTCGATAAACATCGACTTCACATCACTGCGGTTGTTCTGGCTATTTCACACAATTAACAAGAAAATGATACCTTATTCTTTTGCATAATCATGCAATGAAAATAAAAATTACATAAACGGATGATCAAACTTGATATTATTTAATAAAAATGTAATTTTTCCAAAATATCGTAAAGAAAAATCGGTACATTTTCACACTCGTTTTGCTATATCGTAAACTAAGTCGAGAGGTAAATTTTAAGTTGGTAATTAAATTTAAGTTGCAACTTTGTTAGTTTCGACTTAGTTGCTGGACTATGAATACGCGCCTATGTTTTTAAGTGCGATGTTGCATCCCTAGTCCGGATTAGAGATGGGGTTTACACAAGCCAATTTTTCGGATACAATAGCAAAACATTTTTTTTACACAGTTTTTTTCACAGTTTATTGTCTGGATGCCTACTTTACTCAATCAATGTGTATTATTATATGTGCATATATAATTATGTGCATATTTTCTTTGGACTTGTCTGGTGTAAACGCGGGGTTATACAACTGTCAGCAGTGACGGACTTACGTGCGTTAAAAGTTGAGTGACGTGGCCACAACTGGGTTTGAGAAAAAAGTTTGTGAAGGTGGGTTAAAGCCCTACACGCATTGATTTATCGGCCAACCAGTTGGCCAACCGCTAGAAGTTGGTGGTATATAAGCCGTGTGTAGGCAAGTTGGCAAACCTTCGTCAAGTTGCTGGTCAGGTTGGAAAAGATTCAAAACCTTATGATTTTTGATTTTTGAGGCTGATTGGTCAACTTGTTGCTCTGTGTGTAAACATGTTGGCAACGAAATATGCGATTTCATTTTTTTTAAAGGCGCATTAACGTTAACATGTGTTTTTCGGTTAGTTTCGCTAGCGAAAATGCATATAATATGTGAAAACGGGGGCGGTAGCAATAACATAATCGTAACGTATCGTGTAAAGGCATATAAGATTTGTTTCTGATGCACCTACATACGAACTAGAAATGTCTCTATTTTCATCTGACACACAGATAGAACCATCTGAGTTTAGTTTATTTCGTTTTCAAAGAACGCATATTTAAATAGTTAAATAAAGACTGTAATTTGACGGACATACGCAATTACATAAGTATTGAAAAAGTCACATCTACAGATGTAAATACGTAACCTGTAAGAACACCTTAAGTTGGTTGGTCAACTTGTTGGCCGATAAATCAATGCGTGTTTGAGCCTTTTGGCGCCATCAATACGGATCGCGATCCTGGATCGTGATTTTTATTGAAGGTGTAGCATCAAATATTGATGGTTCGTGATACGATACGGATCGCTAAATATGTAGAAATTTTGAAATCCGGACCACGGATCGTGGATCGCGCAATAAATGTTGAAGGTGTACGTTATTCAAAACGCGATCCATACATTTCGTCAGTTCATTTTGTACTCTCATAATGCGAACATCGAAAACATATTCGCGCTCGGCGCTTAGAACCTTCCAAAACAAATTGAAAGCATTAACATTAGAAATTTTAAAAGAATTATGGAATGCATTATTGGTACGAAATATTTTCTTACGCCATAAAAGCGTGCAGCACAAAAATTATGCAAATACTGACGCGATAAATATTGAACGTTTAGCATACACTTACCATCCATCAATATTTTTAGATCCGTCAATATTGATCATAATCCCAATATCAAGATCCGTATTGATCGTGTAACGGGCGCCTTTAGGAATCAAGCAATAAAATAAAGTTTCGAAACTTTTACTTCCTACTACCCAACAAGCAAAATAAACTTAAAGAAAGTTTTTTTTAAGTTTTCAATTATAAACATTAAGCTTACAAAACGTTGATTTTTTGTTTATAAAACGCTTGAAAGTAAGCGTAGTATAATCGAAAAGGAACATTGGTTATAAGCGTAGAAATATAAACTTTTAATAAATGTTCAAAAGAAAGCATTTTATAAGCGTAAAAGTGTAAACTTATAATAAAGGTTCAAAAAAAGTTTTTTTATAAGCGTATCAATATAAACTTACTAAAAATTTTCAAAAGAAAGCTTTTTATAAACATTTTTATAACCCTTAATTTAAAGATATTTCATTAAAAACTCATACATAGATTGCTTAACATATAGAAACTAAACGAAATGCGAATTTTCGGCGGACTCATCTACAGTCGCGAAAATATAAATAGGGAATAGACATTTTAGCATACAAATTCACAATAACACATACAAATTAAGCATAAAAAAGTTAATTATTACATCTTGTTGCGTGCCTTCAATTACTTGCGGCTATTGGCAAATTGGCAAAGCGACATCGATGCAGCTATATATTCCGCTTCATCGCCGCCATTCTCATTGATGAACTTTTCTGAAAAAAATTTAATACATTTTTAATTGAATGTTAAACTAAGAAAGGATAAGGGGAACTCATCATTTGAAGACTCGAATGCTCCACCGATTAGCGCACCGCAATTTCAGTTCACTCGATGTGCAAAGGAAAATGTGAGGATAAATTCCACTTTTTTTACAACTTTAACAACGAATTACTTAAAAACTATAAGCCTCCGGAGGGGGCTGTTCAGATTTAGAATCACAAAAAGCCGCTCTAAACCCCCCCCATTTTTTTTTTTCAAAGCCTGGTCCATTATTGGAAAATTTTTCCCTCAAAAATTTCCGTTGGAAAAAATGGCGGAAAGTTGCCAACAGCTTAGGGGAACTACTCAACTGTGCGTNTTAATATTAAAAATGCTTATTTAACGCTTATTATAGCAAACTTAATTTATTTTTAAAAACGTTTACTGAAATGCTTGTTGGGTAGTATCGCCAGAAAGTATCAGGGCTTGAGTAAAGGCTCCGTTATGCATACTTGGCATTNACTTGGCATGGCTTGAGAGCTGTCACATAAGAAATCTGTTAAATGAGCCTCGCGTGTAATCGGTTATCGAACGCACAGCACTACATACGTAGAAGTCTGTTGGTTTTTGATTTCTACGTAAAAATGGTATAGCAGTGCATGCAATGCCAAGTATGCATAACAGAGCCTTAAGTATCGGAGGGGAAGCATGAACCAACGTCTACAGATCATCTAATCAGCTATCGTTGTATTTGTAATCGATTTTCAGAAAAAAGTGTTCGTAGCGTTTTTGACGCTTTTCGATTTTGTTTACACCGTCTTCTACCTCTTCGTAGTGATTTTTTAGCGATTGAGGGCCGGTTACTCAATGTCTGGTTAACACTAATCTGCGGTTAAACATCGTTATCGACGTCTTCGACTTCATGCATACAACAGGGAGTCGGTAACGTCGATAACTATGTTTAACCGGAGATTAGTGTTAACCAGACATTGAGTAACCGGCCCTGAATGTGTTTTCTGCAGCGATTTTAATGGCTGAGATTTTATATAAGGGACCATTTCCTATATCACCCAGGGCCGGTTGTTCAATGTCTGGTTAACACTAATCTGCGGTTAAACAGCGTTATCGACGTCTTCGACTCCATGCATACAACAGGGAGTCGGTAACGTCGATAACTATGTTTAACCGGAGATTAGTGTTAACCAGACATTGAGTAACCGGCCTCCAAAGTTTTACGAATTTTTTAATGGAATTCGCAGGGGTGTTGAGGAGGTGCTCATTGACCGATTTCATCAACATTTTGTGTACAGATGCTAATAGTTTTTAAGTTATTCGTTGTTAAAATTTCCCAAATGCTTCACAATTATTTTTTTATAAACACTGCACTAATCACGTTTCTCTTTATTAATACACCATCTTTTCTTCATAAGCAAATGGATGCACATCTTTTTTTTACTAAATATTTAGCCATTAATGCTTATAAAAGTGTTCTTAAAATATTTTTCTATTCTCAAAGAATCGTAAACACACAATTGTTCAGCGATGGCCGTCATGAATGAGGTGCCACATCGTGGAAAATGTTAATAGTTCTTTTTAGCCAAAAATACTTTGTGATGCATTACGGGAATGAAGGCTAAAAGGAAAATATTAATTTCACGGTCTTGAAATTTTTTTTATAAGAAATCGCGCGATTTTTTATTACAAATTTTCGCCTGCGGCGCTTTTTTCTAAAAATTCCAATACTTCCATATATCTTGAAAATTTTTAATAATTAATCGCGCGATTTTTTATTACAAATTTTCGCCTGCGGCGCTTTTTTCTAAAAATTCCAATACTTCCATATATCTTGAAAATTTTTAATAATTAATCGCGCGATTTTTTATTACAAATGTTCGCCTGCGGTGCTTTTTTCTAAAATATCCAATACTTCCATATATCTTGAAAATTTTTAATAAAAAACCTAACGATTTTTTATTACATATTTTCGCCTGCGGCGCTTTTGCCTAAAAAATCCAATACTTCCACATACCTTGAACATTTTCACCTGCGGCCCTTTTTTTTATCAATTCTTCCATATATAGTGAAAATATCCAATAAAAAAGCTATAACATATATCTACATGTCCACTTTATTACTTATGTTTGCATTGATTCCCTTTTCAGTACTTTTTTTTACACATTTTTTGTGATGTGTGGCAGCACCGCAATTTCAGTTCACTCGATGTGCAAAGGAAAATGTGAGGATAAATTGCACTTTTTTTACAACTTTAACAACGAATTACTTAAAAACTATAAGCCTCCGGAGGGGGGTGTTCAGATTTAGAATCACAAAAAGCCGCTCTAAACCCCCTCATTTTTTTTTCAAAGCCTGGTCCATTATTGGAAAATTTTCCCCTCAAAAATTTCCGTTGGAAAAAATGGCGGAAAGTTGTCAACAGCTTAGGGGAACTACTCTACTGTGCGTTTCTAAGACAAATAGCCAACGGTTACCCAACAGCTACGACTTATGAATGCGCGCTCAATGTGAACAACATACAACTATCGATAGTGTTTTGAAAAATTCGATAGTAGCGTTAAATTGAAACCATCGATACTATCGATAGCCCCATCGATAGTTTTCCAATACTAATTGACAACTCCTAAGTTTTGAAATATGTATTTAAGTTTAATGTTAAATGTTTATTATTTCTAAAGTTTGGAGTTATCGGTGGAATTTCATAATTTTCAAAAAGTTACAAGTGCGTTAGTAATTTATGTTAAAGAGTGTCCAGTTATTGCTTACTGATTGTGAAATCTATTATTGATTTTTATCAGGCGAGATGCTAAACCAACAGCTTCAAGGCCAGGGTCAGCAAACGCATCCACAGGTCTCGTCTCAATTAATGCAGCAACCTATCGTTCAAAATATTAACTCCAGCGTAGGAAAACTTAGTGACTCTCATGGGCTTTCGTCTGTTGGTAAGTATAAATCGCGGATAATCTTGCATACATGTACACATGTGTAATTTTATACATGATTGATGATTGATTTTGTCTCAACTAATGGGTTAAGGTAGCGGCTGTCGCAGCCGAGTTAGTGGAGGAGTAAATCTTTCGCGTAAGATTAAGTAAAAGTTTTTTCTTTTAATAGACAATTCCAAACCTACAAGCTTACATCTTCTATGAAAAATTGTTCTCACAAATACCATTTCAGACTCTGTGTAAAACTGAAGGTCCCCACTTTTTTGTAATGACATAATAGGTCTGTTCCACATGCGACCAGGCTGCGTAATTAGAGTAAAAAAGGGAAATGTTTGCTTATTTGTACAACGGTTTTCTTAGTGAGGGCGGAGGGGGAAAGGGCGGGCCCCCAAACCCCCCTTAAATGAAAGAGGAAGGACGTCGCTTTATGAAAACTCACCCCTCCCCTCTACTCCCCCACAGACCCGTATGGATTTGTTTTAAAATAGGGGAAATTTGTTTTTATTTTGCAATAGCATTTCCACCAGATTATCGTTTTTTCACCAGATTATCGTTTACTAGACGTTCACAATTGTACTCACGTTCCAACTCGCACTTACCATGGTAGATCTTCCTCGTGCCCTTGGTTCAACAAATCGGTTCGGGCGATGATTGTAAAGCGAAGGTGGTGTTCTGGTGACATCAGGAGGCATCCAGTCGCTGTCCTAAGTGCTGTATTTTGTACCGTCTGTAGCTTTGCCCACTGCGTCCTTCTAGTTCCCGGCGACCACACTGGTGCTGCGTAGTTTAAAACCGGCCGGCCTATTGCCTTGTATGTTGCCAGCAACGTTTCTTTGTCTTTGCCCCAAGTACTTCCGGCTAGCGACTTGAGGACTTTGGCGCGGCTCTGTACTTTATTGACAATAGCGGTTGCGTGCGCAGACAAGGAGAGCAGGCTGTCGAATGTTACTCCGAGAATTTTTGGATTATTCACCGTCGGAATTGGTGTGTCATCGACGTGAATTCCTAGCGCTAGCCTGACCTCCTTCGTCCAGGTTGTGAAAAGGGTCGCAGGAGATTTCGTAGGGGAGAGGGCTAGATACTTTGCAGTGAAGAAGCGAGAAAGTTCAGAGAGATATCCGTTTACTTTCGAACACAGGTCATAAATTCCATTCCCAGTCGCCATGATCGAGCAATCGTCGGCGTAAGAGACAATCGAGACTCCCTCTGGTGGTTGAGGGAGCTTTGAAATGTAAAAGTTAAACAGTAGTGGGGAAAGGACACCACCCTGTGGAACCCCCTGTTTTATTTTTCTAAGTTTGCTCGATTTGTCTCTAAACATTACCGACGAGTGTCGACCACTCAGATAATTCGCCGACCACCGTTTGAGCCTCTGTGGGAGAGAGGAAGCCTCTATATCTTCTAGTAGCGTGGAGTGGCTGACAGTGTCAAAAGCCTTTGACAGGTCCAACGCTACTAGAATCGTTCTCTCACAGGGACGGTTACGGTTAAGGCCACGAGTTATCTGAGTGTTTATGGCGTTAAGTGCTGTTGTTGTACTGTGCACTTTACGGAAACCATGCTGATGCTTCGCTGGGGTCAGGTGGTTTGTGAAATACGGGAGTAGCAAGGCCTCGAGTGTCTTCGCTACCGGGGAAAGGAGTGTAATCGGACGATACGAATCTCCTTTGTTGGCGGGTTTCCCCGGTTTGAGCAGTGGGACCACTCTCCCCACCTTCCAGATGTCTGGGATGATGAGAGTGGCCATTGACAGGTTGAGGACCTCCGTTAGGTACGCTACCCCCGCAGGACCCAAATTTTTCAGCATCAGCATGCATATTCCGTCGGGACCCATGGCTTTGGAGGCTTTCGCCTTCCCGATGGCCACCTGAACTTCACCGCAAGTGAAAGCAAGGGGGGCACAAGTTGTTGGCAGTTTGTGCAGCCTTCTGGTCACTCGACGCTTGGCTTTGTCCACCGGAGGATGCAGTATGAACTGCCGGCTAAAATAGCTCGCGCATCGCTCCGGGTCCGACGAAGCATGGTCGCCGAAGGAAATTTCGACTCTGTCGTCGTGCTTCGTCGGATTAGACAATGACCTCACGGTTGACCAAAGCTTGCTCACACCAGAGGTGAAATTACAAGTCTTCAGATGCTCCTCCCACTTCTTCCGCTTATGTACGTTTACAAGTTGCCGAATCTCCGCGTTGAGATCCCTGATACGGGGATCTCCGGGATCGGCCTGACGAAGGCTATCACGCTCATCGGCTAGAACAGCCGCTTCGGCAGGGAAGTTTGGACGTGGGTCCGATATACATCCTGCCGGTATGAAGCGAGCTGCAGCAGCAGTGATAGCCCTGCGGAACTTACGTTCACCGAGATGGACGTCGGTTGGTGTGGGGAGCGCTGCGAAGGTGTTTTCAGTAAACTCCGCGTAACCTTTCCAATCAGCTTTGGAAAAGTTGATATAGGTCCGGTGTTTGGCGGAGGCAAAGTCGGTTGGTTTATCTATCGAGATGACTATGGGTAGGTGGTCTGATGCTAAAGTCAGCATAGGTCGCCATGTTATGCTGTTTATCAGACCAGCGCTGACTATGGTGATGTCTGGCGAGCTACTGCAGTTACCCATAATCCTGGTGGGTGCGTCGTCGTTCATTGTGCAGAATGTCGAATCGTCTATCTGCTCAGCCAAGTCAGTTCCTCTACGATCGTTTGACAGGCTTGAGTGGCGCACCTATGTCAGGGTGATATCCTACCGGGCAGCAGGTGACAGGGGGTATATAAACGTTAGATATTTCGAGCTCAAAATCGCCTGACCGGATAGCGATGCCCTGACATTCTAGGGTGGCATCCCTGCGGTCGATGTCTGCTTCGATAAGACGATACCGCACTGTGTGGTGCGTAATGAACGCTACGCCTCCACCATTATCCCGCTCGCGATCTCGACGGTGCACGTTATACCGGCACAATTCAACAGTGTTAAATTGCGTGTGTACTGGCGTTTATACCCGGAGCTTCAGTTAGTCGTGGTTCCTATACGTGTTCACCAGATAAACCCTCGTCGTTGGCAGTCAACAGCCCAAGCGAGAATTCTATTTACACACTGGGAATATTAAACCATGAAAATAATCAAAAAAAAAAAAACGTGCCACAACCTTATAGTGTGATCCCCTCTTTCTCACACCCCACCATGCCAGCAGCGCGTTCCGGATGTCAGTGGCTGCTTCTGTGCCCAACCCTACCATTGGCTTTAGAGGTGTTATTAACAAGCCCCACGTATCCAACTACACTTGCCCTAGGACCAGGCAAACTAGAACACTTAGCCTTCCATTTTACTATTCATTTCTTTCTTTTATTAACAAATTCAGCTTACAACTAGTTATAATACATTTATGTATCGAGCCTAACCTTTTCATATTTATGGGACTCTTAATATTTTATTTAAATTCTAAGCATTAAACATTAATTCAGTTGGTTTACGATTTCTGTGTACTGTAAAACAAAAGTACAAAACTTCGTTAATTTGGANAAACAACAGTTTACCCAAATCAGTTACATTGAACTCAGCGGGAGTTTATGCAAAGACTGCATTCATCGCACATAGCGAGGATCTTGTTACACTTGTGCGGACGGTCAAAGACACCGCCAAAGACAGTCGCAGTGACTAACTGATCCACAACGTCAGTTTGTCAATGCGACTGACATATTTATATATTTATTGCAACCATATGTTGACTTAGCATATTTTAGAGTTATGTAGTTAGTTTGTAGGTATTAGTAGTATATTTGTATACATTCTAGTTCGTAAATAATTTGTAAGTGTTAGTGTAAGAATTTGGTATAAAAGAAAGTGAAATCAATAAAGTAAACCAATTGGTGATCAAACTCCAACCAATAACTTATTATTTGATATAGACTCTTAATATTTTATTTAAATTCTAAGCATAAAACATTAATTCAGTTGGTTTACGATTTCTGTGTACTGTAAAACAAAAGTACAAAACTTCGTTAATTTGGGCAAGGGGGCTAATTTGTGTTATATGTATATATTAACTTTCATATGTGAGCAAACTTATATTTAGATCTTAAGTAATTTCTTTAATCCCAATGTAAAATCCATATCTTTTTTTTTTTTAACCGGATTCAAGTTCTACTAACCGTGCTTGGGTGTAAATATGAACATAGAAGTAATCGAAGGCCACGACCTACTTGGCTGAGCAGATAGACGATTCGACATTCTGCACAATGAACGACGACGCACCCACCAGGATTATGGGTAACTGCAGTAGCTCGCCAGACATCACAATAGTCAGCGCTGGTCTGATAAACAGCATAACGTGGCGACCTATGCTGACTCTAGCATCAGACCATCTACCCATAGTCATCTCGATTGATAAACCAACCGACTTTGCCTCCGCCAAACACCGGACCTATATCAACTTTTCCAAAGCTGATTGGAAAGGTTACGCGGAGTTTACTGAAAACACCTTCGCAGCGCTCCCCACACCAACCGACGTCCATCTCGGTGAACGTAAGTTCCGCAGGGCTATCACTGCTGCTGCAACTCGCTTCATACCGGCAGGACGTATATCGGACTCACGTCCAAACTTCCCTGCCGAAGCGGCTGTTCTAGCATATGAGCGTGATAGCCTTCGTCAGGCCGATCCCGGAGATCCCCGTATCAGGGATCTCAACGCGAGATTCGGCAACTTGTAAATCGTCATAAGCGGAAGAAGTGGGAGGAGCACCTGAAGACTTGTAATTTCACCTCTGGTGTGAGCAAGCTTTGGTCAACCGTGAGGTCATTGTCTAATCCGACGAAGCAAGACGACAGAGTCGAAATTTCCTTCGGCGACCATGCTTCGTCGGACCCGGAGCGATGCGCGAGCTATTTTAGCCGGCAGTTCATACCAGAAGGCTGCACAAACTGCCAACAAATTGTGCCCCCCTTGCTTTCACTTGCGGTGAAGTTCAGGTGGCCATCGGGAAGGCGAAAGCCTCCAAAGCCATGGGTCCCGACGGAATATGCATGCTGATGCTGAAAAATTTGGGTCCTGCGGGGGTAGCCTACCTAACGGAGGTCCTCAACCTGTCAATGGCCACTCTCATCATCCCAGACATCTGGAAGGTGGGGAGAGTGGTCCCACTGCTCAAACCGGGGAAACCCGCCAACAAAGGAGATTCGTATCGTCCGATTACACTCCTTTCCCCGGTAGCGAAGACACTCGAGGCCTTGCTACTCCCGTACTTCACAAACCACCTGATCCCAGCGAAGCATCAGCATGGTTTCCGTAAAGTGCACAGTACAACAACAGCACTTAACGCCATAAACACTCAGATAACTCGTGGCCTTAACCGCAACCGTCCCTGTGAGAGAACGATTCTAGTAGCGTTGGACTTGTCAAAGGCGTTTGACACCGTCTGCCATTCCACGCTGCTAGAAGATATAGAGGCTTCCTCTCTCCCACAGAGGCTCAAGCGGTGGTCGGCAAATTATCTGAGTGGTCGACATTCGTCGGTAACATTTAGAGACAAAACGAGTAAGCAGCGAAAAATAAAACAGGGTGTTCCTCAGGGTGGTGTCCTTTCCCCGCTACTGTTTAACTTTTATATTTCAAAGCTCCCTCAACCACCAGACGGAGTCTCGATTGTCTCCTATGCCGACGACTTCTCGATCATGGCGACTGGGAATGGAATTGATGACCTGTGTTTGAAAGTAAACGGCTATCTCTCCGAACTTTTTCGCTTCTTCACTGCAAAGTGTCTAGCCGTCTCCCCTACGAAATCCTCCGCGACCCTGTTCACAACCTGGACGAAGGAGGTCAGGCTACCGCTGGGGATTCACGTCGATGACAAACCAATTCCGACGGTGAATAACCCCAAAATACTCGGAGTAACATTCGACAGCCTGCTCTCCTTCTCTGCGCACTCAACCGCTATTGTCAATAAAGTACAGAGCCGCAACAAGGTCCTCAAGTCGCTAGCCGGCAGTACTTGGGGCAAAGACAAAGAAACGTTGCTGGCAACATACAAGGCAATAGGCCGGCCGGTTTTGAACTACGCAGCGCCAGTGTGGTCGCCAGGGACTAGTAGGACGCAGTGGACGAAGCTACAGACGGTACAAAATACGGCACTTAGGACAGCGACGGGATGCCTCCTGATGTCGCCTGAACACCACTTGCACGGCGAGGCGCAAATGCTCCCAGTTAAGGAGCATAACATAATGCTCTGCAAGCAGTTCCTGATCGGGAGCCACAGAAGTGGCCACCCAAACAGACAGCTGCTTGCAGAGGAGCCCTCGCCTAGGCACGTCAGGAGGCATCTATATGAACTGACGGACGAAGTCCAGAGGTTCATTAAGCAACCAGCGTACAGACAGGCCCTGAACGGCATTCACAGGGACTCAGTCTCGAGTTATGTAGACTCTAGACCTGTGAATGCCGTTCTAGGCATACCACCCCCGGACATTGACGAGACAGAGCTTCATCTGCCTCGGGAGACACGCACTACACTCGCTCAACTTCGCTCCGGCTACTGCAGCAGGTTAAACTCCTACTTGAGTAGGCTGAATGAGGATGTGCCGAACGAATGTCCGGCATGCGGAGAGACCCCACATGACTCGAACCATCTCTTCGCATGCCCGGAAAACCCGACAACCCTAACGGCCTTGTCCCTGTGGACAGATCCCACAGAAGCTGCACGCTTCCTAGGGTTGCCGTTAGTGGAACTTGACGACAACGACTGAGATACCAACCGATCTGGGCGGGGTTGTTGTAGCCGCTACAACAACTACAACAACCTACCTTAATGCGTACCCACTACATGATCATCGGTCTGATCACCTAACTATGTACATATGCATGTAAACATCTTTATATACATTTGTATATATACATGTATTCAAAAAAAAAAAATATATGACTTGGGTTACAATTAACGAGAGGGAGGGAAAGCAAATAAAGAATGACAAATAAAATCAATGGTAACTTACTTGATACGCTGGTCATGCATTTATCCCACGATGCGTCGAAGGCCTCCTCCGCATTGGTGTATCTTCGCGACGCCGCTATATATCAAAACCTTTTTTTCTTATTAGAAAATTTGCTTTCTTTTTCCAACTTTTACTAGTTAGATAACCTAGTCGCTTTTACTCATCAAATTACTGTGTTTGTGTATAAAATTCTAGCCGATAAGAAAAATAATTGTAGTGGTCTTATGTATCGGTACGGTAGCTGTACTGGCAAAGTCACATAGGACGGAAAACCTGTTTGATAAAGAGTGTGGGAGCACCAAATTAAATCAAAACCGCAACAACAATAAATGCAAAATTAGTATACTACTCTTCTCTTTTCTAGAGTCGTTGCTGGCGGGAAATTGGTGGTTGTAATCCAAATAATGACTTTGCTAATGATCATTACTGTTCTCTTGCGAACCTCAAATAAATACTGTGCTGTGGTCCAGCTGTGATAGTGATTATGAAGTTTAGTATATGCTTCAAGTTCCCTTTCTGCTTTCTTACATTTCAAAGTGGATTTTTGAGCTTAGTTTTTACTTCTTTTTTTTTCTCTGTTTCAATAAATATTTATCGTGTTAAGTAGGTATATACATACTTAGTTAATAGGAAATGTTGATCTGTGATATGATTCGGTGATATTAATTCTTAAGGATGAAATTTAAGTATAGATTTAGGTCGAACAAAAATTATTTACAGGTGTTTATTCTTTCTTGCGAAATTAAACTAAGAGGAAGAAACACATATGTACAATGCCAGCTCCTAATCTTGCTTTTCACACAATAAGTGGTGAGAAAACGTAATTTTTTTTTTTGATGTTGGTAATCGCTTGGGTTAAGTATTGTGATACTTATTTATGTATTCATGCAACTGGGTGTAGGTCCGTCTCCGTTGGAACGCCGTGAAAAAACCTCTACGTTGAATTGGAAAGGGCGGTAATGATCGTAACATGTGGAAGTGTCCGAGCAAGATGAAGGACCAGTAGCAGAACGGATGCGGTGGCAATAAAATAGGCCAACTTTCGGACAGATGGTTTCTGCGGATTAATGTGGCTCTCGCGGATCAAGGTTGGTGGGCCCTTCGGGGCTATCAGCAAAGCGCTGAGGTATTTTAAAGCTCCCTTAACCTCCGGATGAATCGGTACGAGTTTTTTTTTTTTTTTATGGCGATCGCGCACGAATATCAGTTTTCGATTTAAGTATAATTAAAAGTCGAATTGACAGTAGGTAATTATACTTGTACAAAGTTAATCACAACCTCGCGGCTTATATCAAATGTGATAAAAGGCGATACTTTACGTGGCACGATTCGAACAACGTGATGTCCTCAGCAGAAAACGAAAGATCTCGACCGGAAATCGAGCTTTTAAAGGGTGGGTAGGAGCTTGTAATGAACACCTAAGTTATCGATAGCAGTATTCAAATGTTTTGACATTTGTCGAAGCTATGTTTAATTGCGAAGGCAGAGTTAAACAGAAGTTGGGCAAGTAACAAACTAGACAAATTTGTGCAGCTATTTAGAGTATGGCATGTACCAATGGTACACATCCCCCCACCAAGAGTGTTGGTGCGGTGAGCCCCTATCTTGACTGAATGTCTTTCCGGTGGTAGGTTTCTCTCTTGCCTGTACTGATATCTTCTAACTCGTACATGCAATTCCCCTTAAGCGCTATGACTTTAGCCTTGATGAATTTGGGTGCGAACTTCGCACAAAATTTTTTGGTGGCGTCGCTTACAACGAAATTTCGCCTAAGAACTATGTCACCGACTTTGAAACGCTTATCAGTGCTGCGCAGGATGTATCGTGTGGATGAGTTTTCGAAAGCTCTAGTAATATTTTCTGTAAC
Source organism: Rhagoletis zephyria (assembly GCF_001687245.7). Taxonomy (NCBI): domain Eukaryota; kingdom Metazoa; phylum Arthropoda; class Insecta; order Diptera; family Tephritidae; genus Rhagoletis; species Rhagoletis zephyria. The sequence goes on along the minus strand of NW_016158282.1, from coordinate 132,727 downwards.
TAATTGGCGTATGAGTTTAAGACGGTCAACTCTGTCAAGTATATTATCGTCCAACGTTGTAAGCTTTCTAAGCAGTGCGTACTCATCCGCGTGAGATACCATTTGTTGGCCAAACAAAGCGAAATAAGGTGAGCTTCCAATTGTCTGATGGTTTGCGCTTCGCAGCGCCTCGGCGATATCAGAAAGGTTTCTATCCCACTGCGATTAATCATCTTTAAGATAGGTCCGGATTCCTGCCACTATGGACCGATTCACTCTTTCGCTTGCATTGGATTGTGGACTATATAGAGCCGTATAGACGTGCTTTATACCGCGTGCTGAAAGAAAAGTGTTAAACTGCAACGATTTGAATTGTTTGCCGTTGTCACTCATTATTATTTCGGGGGTGCCAAAAACATTAAAAACGTATTCATGCAAAGTCAACGTATAATTTTTGAAACGGTCTTTGTACCGTGTGCTGTGCAGTCATAGGTGGCCTAAGCGTGGAGTTTGGCGCTTTGCATTGCCGCCATGTTTCACTTTGGCCAACAAAGTTTTTTACGTCAACAGTCATGTTTGGCCAATACAAATTGTTTCGCAATCTCTCCAACGTCTTAGCTATGCCACCATGACATTTGTTTGGTGGAATATGAGCATTTTTTATTACCTCTTGAACCAGAGGTTTGGGAATCCAAAGCTTCCAGTTGAACGACTCTCTTTCTGGGTTTCCATTAGGATGTTCTGTCCTCTTATAAACGTGGTTGCCGATTACTTGTAGATCAGGTAAGCGATTTTCATTATCTCGGACATTGCTTACTAGTTTAAGATAATCTTCGGACAGAAACTCGGACGACTCTATATCAACTAACGGACGGACTTACACCTCGCGTACTTCAGTTACTTCCTCAAAGTTTTGGCGTTTCTATGCTCAATTTTAAATCTAAATCCTTGCAGTTTAAGAGACCAACGCGCTAGTCGACTGGATAAATCCGTCTGCCGCATTAGCCATTGTAAGCTCGCGTGATCCGTAACCATAGTGAAATCTTGTCCTTCTACGTAGGCCCTAAATTTCTTTAGACTAAGTATCGAGGCGAGACATTCGAGTTCTGTAACACTATAGTTACTCTGTGCTTTGTTAAGTTTCTGCGAAAAGTAAGCTATTGGCGCCTCTATGTCGTCATCGTTTTTCTGGGACAATACCGCACCAACTCCTAATTTGCTAGCGTCGCACTGTATTACGAAGGGTTGTTGTAATCTGGGCTTGCAAGTACCGGAGCTGAGCAAAGTTTGTTCTTTAGGGTGTCAAATGCTTCTTGCGCTTCGTCGTTCCACTTAAAACCTTTAAAACCTTTTACTTTTTTCAATAAGTTAGTTAGTGGGGTTGTCAGCGAAGCAAAGTTGTCCACAAATCGTCGATACCAACCCGCCATCTCTAGGAAACGCCTAACTTGCTTAACCGTAGTGGGTACAGGATATTGGGTTACAGCCGAGATCTTATCGGGGTCAGTCACCAACGATGTATCCCAGATATTTCACTTCTTTTATGCAAAATTTGCTTTTTTCTACGTTTATAGTTAAGCCCGCTTTCCTCAAATGTAAAGCAACTTCAGCGAGCACGGACATATGTGTATCGAAATCTTCTGATACAATCAAAAGATCATCTAAATAAACGAAAACTTGATTTTTTAGTGTAGGTGGTATTACGTGGTCCATCAAGCGACAAAGTGCTTGTGGGGCGTTGCAGAGACCGAAAGGCATAACGCGATATCGGTAAAGCGGACGATTAGGGACGGTGAAGCAGGTGTAATCTCTAGACTGTTCAGCAAGGGGAATTTGCCAAAAGGCGCGACGCAAGTCTAGTGAACTTAGAAACTTAGCCTTGGGTATTCTGCTAAGAATCCCGTCAATATGTGGAAGGGGATAGGCGTCCTTAACGGTAAAGCTGTTAACTTTTCTCGAAGCAAGGCACAGACGGACTTTATTTGGCTTTTTCTTTTGTTTCCGTTCTCGAATTTTTCTTGCTAATAAGTCCCCTATGCAGGACACTTGCGCTCCACTATCAATCAAACCTAGATAGTTTTCTCCGAGCAATTCGATCTTGGCATACGGTCTCAAGTCGTTTTCTTTCTGACCTAAAGCGCTAATAACTTTCACTAAATCCTTCCGATTTTTCTTGACATTTTTCCAAAAAATTTTCATGCGGTCTGATGAACGTTTTGGACCTATGAACGCGGGACTCTCAGAACTTAAAATTTTATTTTTAATTTCGTTATAGTTTCGCAAGCGAACCTCATAAGGCACAATGGTTTTAAGAAAAGGAGTACGTACAGGGAAATCACCAGCACATAATTTTACGTCGTCGTCTGGGCTTGGTTCATCAGCTCGCAACTTAGCAACTTAGTTCTGCTTAATGTTTGCTGTCGGTGCGAGGAATCTGTCTGGACTCCTCGCTCGTTTTGCAGTTTCCCGAGTTACAACTATGACATTTCGGACGGTAGACATTAGTAGCGCCACAACCATAGCAGAACACGGTGCGTTCCTCGAGACAGTCGAAGTACCTATGGCCATGTTTGCCGCAGTTCCAACAGGCCGGCTTCAATTTCGCTGCCCGCTTCGCAATTTCTTCTACTTCTACCAATTCAATTTCAGGACCAGAATCTACATGTGGGTCAAGGCTTACTTCATTAAGCTGGCGTCTAGGTAATTGTCGAGTATTGCTGTTTGGTGCTGAATAAGTTGATTTTGCGATTTCGCGAGCAAGGCTTTCACCTCTCAAACAAAGTCTCCGTAGCTCCGCAAGAGAATTGATAGGTATAAATAATAGCTGCTGTCGAATATGGGGTCGCAAATTGTGTTGCATGGTTTCAACTAATTCTACTTCGGTTAAAGGCTATTGCAGAGGCTCCGCAATTTTTAATATTGCAATGCGAAAGTCGTCAAAACACTCATTCTGTCCCTGCTTTCTGGCTCGAATGGCTTGTTTGATCTCAAAATCACTCTTATGTTGCTGAAAATTTGTGCGCAAAGCTTGGTAGAGAGATGGCCAGGTGACGCGTTGGACAGACCGGCAGTACCGCCAGTACCAATCCTTTGCCTCGTTAACAAATAAACTTTGCGCATGCTCACAAAGCAGGTTAAAATTCCCGCCAAGTGCATCAAGCACCTGCAATTCTATTCGGGACAAAAAACTATCTACAGATAAACGCGATGTACCGTCAAATTTCACGTCCCAGCTAGAAATAAGTTGTGCTATTCGACTTGAATGTGGAACGCTCGAAAGGTCACTGAATCGCAATTGGTCAATCTGGTGGCTAAAATTTAAGTTACTTTGACTAGGCATAGGAGGTATATCTCTGGGCCATCTAGGTGTGGACATATTTGGTTGAAGAGGCGCCGCTGGTATGTTAGCAGCTTGGCTGGCATCATTACCAGGCGGTGGTAATTGTGCGGGATTTAGATTCAACCGCTCTACCAAATTTGTCAAAGCGCTTTCTATCTTTTGTTCAATAATTTGAGTAGCCCGATTTTCCAAACCTTCAAGCATAGACGCTTGTCTGGCCGCTATAACAGCAGCAACTAAGTTTCGAACGCGTACTTCTTCATTTACGTTTGGTGGCTCGCCACCACTCGTGGTTTCAATATTAACGCCCGGTAAACAGGTGGCGATGTGCTTGTTGTACGTTCTCGCTGGCAGGCTGCAAATTCTTACATCCACTTGCATTCCCTACGGGTTTTTCTGAAGGAATCATAGGAGATCGTGTTCGAGCACCAGTGTTCGTATGAAAGTCCCTACTGCTACACGTTGCTCTGCATTGTGGGCAGGATGAGTTTCTTTTTAACCAAGACATCAAACAATTTCTGTGAAAGCGATGGGAACACTCTTTAATAAGTACATCGTCATGCTCAGAAAAATTTTCTCTACAAATTGTTCAGACAGTTTGCGGAGGAACATGTTTGATTCAGAAGCTTAAAAAAAAAGTTAAAAAAAAATCGCTAATATAATTCCCCTGAGCAAGAGTACTAACTTTAATCCGGTGAAGAGTAAGGCCGAGTCAAAAAAGTTACGTATTCAAAGGAGAAACCAACTTCTGTTTCTATGTCCTACGAGTTAGATACTACAATTTTTCATACTCACGCGAAAATATTTCGCAGGGCTAGTAAACAGGTATAGTAATGCAGGAATTCACGAAAGTCTTACGGCTATTATAATATCGTCAAATCGCAAATAGGGGGAAAAAAATAAATGGTATACAAAAAAAATCTCCTCAAAGTGTATGTATAAGTAATAAATTTGGTTAGTCTGGTTCTACAGGGGGTCGTGTAGCGGTTATATGGCATATAATTCAGCAAGGTGTGAAAGAAATCACTCCGGCTATGGCATATTGAAACTCTCGATGAAAACGGTTTTAATTTATTTCACATAAAACTATAAAATTCCGGAAATCTCACCAAGAATCAGAATAAAATAAAATAATAATAAGAATAATACCTCGAAATGAAAATTGAGAATATTTAGTTTTTATTTTTTTCATCCAAATAACCTACCAGTTAGTCAACAGGCATTTCGCCTGGTTGCAACTACGATCCGGATAGTTAAATATAGGCCTACAAAAATAAAATCTAAAAACGGTTTGTTTAAATCAATCCTTGGACGCAAACTTATGACTCGGTACGCTCTGGAGGCATATAGCCGGTAGGATCGCAAATTCCAGCGACAAGTTTTCGAATCCGCAAAAACAAAACGAAGGAATAAGTACGAAAACGAAATAATAATATGGCCAGAATGCAAAGCATTTAGCTCAATTTATCTGAAGTTCCATAATTATATACAAAAAGTAAATAATTTATGCAAACCGGACGGACAGATTGATTCCAAGAGGGAATCTTATCAATGGAGCTACGAGATGAAGAAGCACCAAAAGGCAACCTACTATCGTGCGGCCCCACGTTGGGTGCCATTTTATGTTATGAGCCCTTGGTTGACTGGCCGGCATAGCATGATAATTATAGCCGAAACGAGCGAATGGTTTATGTCTATGTCCGATGACCACGGCGTGTGTACTGGCGTTTATACCCGGAGCTTGAATTAGTCGTGGTTCCTATACGTGTTCACCAGATAAACCCTCGTCGTTGGCAGTCAACAGCCCAAACGAGAATTCTATTTACACACTGGGAATATTGAACCATGAAAATAATCAAAAAAAAAACGTGCCACAACCTTATAGTGTGATCCCCTCTTTCTCACACCCCACCATGCCAGCAGCGCGTTCCGGATGTCAGTGGCTGCTTCTGTACCCACCCCTACCATTGGCTTTAGAGGTGTTATTAACAAGCCCCACGTATCCAACTACACTTGCCCTAGAACCAGGCAAACTAGAACACTTAGCCTTCCATTTTACTATTCATTTCTTTCTTTTATTAACAAATTCAGCTTACAACTAGTTATAATACATTTATTGTATCGAGCCTAACCTTTTCATATTTATGGAACTCTTAATATTTTATTTAAATTCTAAGCATAAAACATTAATTCAGTTGGTTTACGATTTCTGTATGTTGTACTGTAAAACAAAAGTACAAAACTTCGTTAATTTGCGCAAGAGGGCTAATTTGTGTTATATGTATATATTAACTTTCATATGTGAGCAAACTTATATTTAGATCTTAAGTAATTAGTTTAATCGCGAAGTAAAATCCATATCTTTTTTTTCTTTTAACCAGATTCAAGTGCTACTAACCGTGCTTGGGTGTAAATATGAACATAGAAGCAATCGAAAGCCACGACCTACCTTAATGCGTACCTACTACATGATCATCGGTCTGATCACCTAACTATATACATATGCATGTAAACATCTTTATATACATTTGTATATATACATGTATTCTAAAAAAAAATATATGACTTGGGTTACAACAAGTAACGAGAGGGAAGGAAAGCAAATAGAGAATGACAAATAAAATCAATGGTAACTTACTTGATACGCTGGTCATGCATTTATCCCACGATGCGTCGAAGGCCTCCTCCGCATTGCTGTATCTTCGCGACGCTGCTATATATCAAAACCTTTTTTTCTTATTAGAAAATTTGCTTTCTTTTTCCAACTTTTACTAGTTAGATAACCTAGTCGCTTCTACTCATCAAATTACTGTGTTTGTGTATAAAATTCTAGCTGATAAGAAAAATAATTGTAGTGGTCTTATGTATCGGTACGGTAGCTGTACTGGCAAAGTCACATAGGACGGAAAACCTGTTTGATAAAGAGTGTGGGAGCACTAAATTAAATCAAAACCGCAACAACAATAAATGCAAAATTAGTATACTACTCTTCTCTTTTCTAGAGTCGTTGCTGGCGGGAAATTGGTGGTTGTAATCCAAAGAATGACTTTGCTAATGATCATTACTGTTCTCTTGCGAACCTCAAATGAATACTGTGCTGTGGTCCAGCTGTGATAGTGATTATGAAGTTTAGTATATGCTTCAAGTTCCCTTTCTGCTTTCTTACATTTCAAAGTGGATTTTTGAGCTTAGTTTTTACTTCTTTTTTTTTCTCTGTTTCAATAAATATTTATCGTGTTAAGTAGGTATATACATACTTAGTTAATAGGAAATGTTGATCTGTGATATGATTCGGTGATATTAATTCTTAAGGATGATATTTAAGTATAGATTTAGGTCGAACAAAAATTATTTACAGGTGTTTATTCTTTCTTGCGAAATTAAACTAAGAGGAAGAAATACATATAAACAATGCGAGCTCCTAATCTTGCTTTTCACACAATAAGTGGTGAGAAAACGTAATTTTTTTTTTGATGTTGGTAATCGCTTGGGTTAAGTATTGTGATACTTATTTATGTATTCATGCAACTGGGTGTAGGTCCGTCTCCGTTGGAACGCCGTGAAAAAACCTCTACGTTGAATTGGAAAGGGCGGTAATGATCGTAACATGTGGAAGTGTCCGAGCAAGATGAAGGACCAGTAGCAGAACGGATGCGGTGGCAATAAAATAGGCCAACTTTCGGACAGATGGTTTCTGCGGATTAATGTGGCTCTCGCGGATCAAGGTTGGTGGGCCCTTCGGGGCTATCAGCATAGCGCTGAGGTATTTTAAAGCTCCCTTAATCTCCGGATGAATCGGTACGAGTTTTTTTTTATGGCCATCGCGCACGAATATTAGTTTTCGATTTAAGTATAATTAAAAGTCGAATTGACAGTAGGTAATTATACTTGTATAAAGTTAATCACAACTTCGCGGCTTATATCAAATGTGATAAAAGGCGATACTTTACGTGGCACGATCCGAACAACGTGATGTCCTCAGCAGAAAAAGAAAGATCTCGACCGGAAATCGAGCTTTTAAAGGGTGGGTAGGAGCTTGTAATGAACACCTATGTTATCGATAGCAGTCTTCAAATGTTTTGACATTTGTCGAAGCTATGTTTAATTGCGAAGGCAGGGTGGTTCAAAATAACGAAAAATAACATAGTTAAACAGAAGTGTGGCAAGTAACAAACTAGACAAATTTGTGCAGCTATTTAGAGTATGACATGTACCAATGGTACATCGCCTAAACAGCCACACTGATAAGCTCCAATCAGTTCGTTGATGGTGGGTGATTTTTCAGCCGGGTAATTGCTAGTCGTATCTCGTCATAATCCGGAGGAGGGATATCGACTCCATCGTCATCGACTGGGGCTCGGGTTCGTCATTTCCACCTTTAACCGCGGATAAATTTTAATAGCATTGTGATTTTCAATATTTTATTTGTAATAGAGTTCCTAACACTTGTACCACTTTTCAGTTCTGCGCGAATTATTGTAATGTATATTTCGGCCGAACTATGGTACAATTGGATCCTTCAGTATTATTATTAATGGATCTTTCTTTTTAGGGTTATTGGAGTTAGCACATCGGGAATATCAGGCGGTGGATTATGAAAATGCTGAAAAGCACTGCATGCAATTATGGAGACAAGATAGCACAAATACTGGAGTTTTGTTGCTCTTATCATCAATTCATTTTCAATGTCGACGCTTGGATAAATCTGCACAATTTTCAACACTTGCTATAAAACAAAATCCTCTTTTGGCCGAAGCTTACAGGTAAGTTGTCAACTTGTCATTTTTGACTCCAGTGAGCTTTGAAGGTGTTTAATAGTTACACTGCAAAAAAATGCAAATCTGAAGTCAGAATTTTCCGGTCACCCTAGGTTTTCTGTAGAGTACGCACGGTGGGCCTGAACCAACTTTAAATCGAAGGTCATAGCACATCATATATTTTGCTAATTTGGGTTAATTATGTTATAAATAATGTGTAAAACCTTTATAGCCCATAACTTGTCGAGCCGTTTTTGAAAAAAACTCATTTTAAATAAAAATTATTCCTTTTCTTTTAAAATTGTCATACATACATATTGGACTACGGATTTAAGCATTACATTTCCCCTTTTTAAAACTTGTAATGTGAAGGAAACACTATTAAGGCTACAACACTCGTTATTTATTTTCTTATGTTATACATAATTTGTTTAAAAAATGCACGATATTTTATAAACAACTAAATTTTTATTATTGAAAAGAACATCGTTTATTTCTACAAACTGTACCGGGTATAAAGCAGATTTTTTATTTACTAGTATCGCCCAGTTGTCGGAATTCGACATCTTTTTCATACAATTTTGAATTTTACCTGTCACAAATACTAACTCCTTTATGCGAATTACATTTGAAGTCCACCAGCATATTTATAGCGAAATTACAGGAAAACATAAAAACGAAATATGAGACTTCTTTTTTTTCTAGACTTCAGCAGGGATCGAACCTGCGTATTCGATGTTCAAAGTCAGAAGCGTTAACCACTGAGCTATGTACA